>NW_026781888.1:600000-775000 GCF_031769215.1 Ylistrum balloti
TTTTCCCCAATTTCCCAGTTTCTTCCAGTTTTGTTGGATGACACAACGTGATATGTTATTGTACTATACAAAATGCTACTTAAAGTATTGATTATAATAAAGTTAATCACCGTTTAAGAGTAAACTTTATCGTTAACAATGTTTCTTCGAATATATTTTTTGTTTTCTATTTTAGTATAGTACCAAGTCACATGTGATGGAATAACAAACTTAAGAAGTTTACGACATAGCATACATACAGTATAATATGCTACTTTCAATGTTAGTATACATCTTGATATTGATACAAAGGTTGAATAGCTTTGAACACCACGATCTAAATTGATATTTTGCATACGTGAGTGCGATATTATAACAGGAAAAGGAGAGGAGAACAAGGTTTATTTAAGGTTTTATATACATAAAAAATCATTTTTTAAATTAGGGTAGACATAAAAATATTTTTGTATAGTGATGTCAGTCTTAAAACCTTAAATACCTTTGATTAAATTCATCCAATCTGCAGTTTAATTTAGAAGTTAAAAATGCATATTTTGACTCCAAGGTTCAATAATTACTTCATATAATTATTTGGCTGTCAGTCACTTTCTTCCCTCCTTGTGTTCCTTCTATTAGATCACTGTCATAAATGATGATTCATAATCTTACTTGATATCAATTGTAGCGTCAAAATCTTTAAATCAATTGTAACGTCAAAATATCATATTGAAAGTGTCGCTATGAACTTACCAGTCTTATCAAGTATGTTATATATATAAAGCCGAGTCGAGAAACATTCCTGAATGATGACAATTTGCTTGCGTCTAGAATGTGTTGTCTTATAAACTTCTGAGCGTTTAAATTAAAATTGTTGGTTTAATTACACAAATTAATTTACGTTACGCCTGTTTCCGAACCTGATCTATGACAATAAGATGAAAATTATTCAACTTGCTCTAAGACATGTGCAGATACTCGAGCAGTATATAGACTGTTGCGCTATACTCAACCAAGCTGCTATCATTCTGCGCAATATTGCAAAAATTAAAAAAAAGAATGTCTATCTGTACGGATGTTACTTTTCCATTAGTTCATCTGTATTTGCCGATTCGGTGAGAACTGCACGCATTATTTCTATCCCTTATGATCTATATATACCACATTTTACAAAGATTTAAAATTATAAATGGACTCAGCGAGATTCAATGTTATCATTAAGACCTGGGAAATAATAATTATTTTCTAAGAAATTGAAATGATCAATAAAAAATGAGATATAAACCTAGAGATAACAGAACTTGAGATAAAATTGAAATGAAAAATATTCTTGTAAGGAACCACACAAATAAATGTTTTTACAATTGCATGTAATATACAGCTATTGTCAGTTCAATTCCGCCATTAAATCACAAATATTTTGGCGTTTTTCATTCGTTATCATATAACTGTTGCTTCATTTTTGTGAGAAATCCTAGATTCCCACATGATTGGATAAAGCGTTGATCACAATGATATCAGGTTATTATGAGATGAAGCTGACTGTTTGTGATCAGAAGGTGTCTGGAAAATATAAAGTACGCGTTTTTTACTTATATTATGGAATATTTTGTCTTTAAAAGTGCACTTGAAATTATTCACTTGATTTATGAAAGTTAACAATGACTTATCGCTTTTTCATCACTCCCCAAAATAAGATACTTATATAGGGATATTTACCTATATTTCCACCTCTCCAATGTTGTTTGTTGTATACTTAATTCAAATGTTGATTGTGGTATACTTAATCTAAACAATGGTATTTCAGTGAAGCACAAAGTGTATAAACAAAATTCGTCAATTAGGATGTGTATTTAAAAATAACTTCAATTTTACTTCGAGTTGACAATTAAAAATATTGAGAATGCACACTACATTTTTAACCCTATTCTTTTGTACATATTTGATGCTGATGTAGGCAAAACTAATTAGACTAAGACATGTTTGCTGATGAAATGTTAAAATGACATGTAAAACAACACACACATTCATCACCTTACACACAAACAAACTCGTACCCCTCCCACAAATATGTATAAAAACCGGTAAATATAGGTGGACACATATTGAAAAGAGCAAAATTCATATTGAACACATGATAATGGTGAATTCAAAGTTGCGACCGATGAATTCTTAGTAGGCATATATTGCAACTGGTTAATTCATACTAAAGACGTATTAATAACGATAAAAATAGATATATATCTAACAACATTTTACAGATAATCAATCAGGGTTATATCACTGCATACCATGAACGGAGTTAACTAAAAAAAATTATATTAACCACTAATTGTGAATACACATTTCATCAAATCTTAACTACATGCTTTCGTGATTATATGTGTAAAGTTATGTCTTGACTAAATATATATTGATAGTAAGTAATTAATGGTCCAATATCCCCAAATCACAATCATTTTCCAAGTATATCATTTTTCATACATTCTCATTCAATGTGTTTTGTGAGCAGTGTTAGTCAAAAAGGGGTTTATGATGAGATAATTTATAAATGTGTATGCGAACGTGTTAACAGTTCTTTCCGTCTGAATGGATGCAGTGATATGGTGAAAAACGTTCGTGATAACTGCATAGTATCTTATTTCAGACTTAGTGAAGCATCTGCTCCATAACGCATGTGGAATACTGATTATTTCAAACGAAGAAAGTCAAAACACTACCTATTGTAAATTTCAAATAAACCTGTACAAATTTATTATTATTTTCATGGAAAAATGAGTAAGTCAATTGTCGATTAAAATTTAATCATTTAAATATACAACGGTGTTGCGTGACTGTCTTGTCTAATTTTCCTATAAACTCTTACAGTATAAGAGTGTATTAAACATTCGTCATAACATTTCTTTTAGGCAAATTTGGAGGCATAAATAATTTATAATAATATATTCTGTCATTTCTGTCCAGGTTCGACAGAAATGAAACTGTTTTCTTGAGAATAACAAAACTTCGTATCATAACATTATAGTATTGTTAATTATTTTGTTGCCTATTAACATATTGACAACAATCGGGATGGTGTGCTTAAATTGTTGCAGTAGATGGCGTTAAGCCCCGTTTTACTATGTAAATCTGTCAACAGTGAAACTGAACAAATACAAAACAACTCGTAATAGTTCTGCTTTGTATCAGAGGTCATGGAAAGGTCCATGGATATTTCTAACTTCACAAATTCTCAGATAAACTAATCCAGGTATATATTCCAGTATTAATTGATAAGACCTTGGACATGATAAGTATTGCTTTCCACTAAAACATGAATTCACCAACCTGTGAAACTGTAGATTACTGCATAGTAAATATATAGGTCTGTTTTAACTGTAGATTACTGCATAGTAAATATATAGGTCTGTTTTAACTGTAGATTACTGCATAGTAAATATATAGGTTTCTTTTTACTGTAGATTACCTATAGTAAATATGTAGGTTTGTTTTAACTGTAGATTACTTCATAGTAAATATATAGGTTTGTTTTAACTGTAGATTACCTATAGTAAATATATAGGTCTGTTTTAACTGTAGATTACTGCATAGTAAATATATAGGTTTCTTTTTACTGTAGATTACCTATAGTAAATATGTAAGTTTGTTATACTGTAGATTACTTCATAGTAAATGTGGATATTTGATTTTACGGTAGATTACTAAATAGTAAATATATAGGTCTGTTTTAACTGTAGATTACTTCATAGTAAATGTGGATATTTGATTTAACTGTAGATTACTTCATAGTAAATATGTAGGTTTGTTTTAACTGGAGATTACTTCATAGTAAATATGTAGTTTTGTTTAAACTATAGATTATTTCATAGTAAATATGAAGGTTTGTTTTTACTGAAGATTGCTTCATAGTAAATATGTAGGTTTCTAACGGATTTCACACACCAAGTTTGTAATACAGCAATGATAAACTTAAAGACATTTAGTAAATTTCATCATTATAAAGATTAATATTCCAAAATTCAATCTCTATTCCTTTTTATTTTTTATCGTGTACCCTCCTTCGTTCTGAAGTTTGTGTTTTCTTTTGGTTACCAGATTTTGATTTTTGTGCATGTGCTATCGCAAATAAATCTGTATATTTTTACATAGATGTGAAAGTAAATTATACAAATAATTGTTTGTTCATCTTATTTACGATTTGCTTGAGGATGGTCCGTTTAACATCAAATCACACATGACTGTTGTTTATATGTTATAAAGTTTAAATAACATTGATTACTGCAATAGAAGAATGCTTATAGATACCCAAAGCTTCTGTTTTATATATCTTTCATTTTCCTTGCAACCATCACATTTTTTTAATGCAAAAAAACCCCACCACGTTCGGGGAAAATACATTCTCACATACATGTACATACGAATCTGGACTTTCCTTTTTCCAAACAAATATTTATGAAAACAAAACATTGAATACACAAATAGATGAAATTCGATTGAAGATGCCAATAAAATTGATATTTTAAAATCATTTTATGACATTTTCATCATTACACACACGAAAATGTATATATTTTACATTTTTCATTTTTACTAGAGACAAAATCCAGAGAAATGAAAATAAAGGTTTTAAACGATATATATTCCGAACGTAACGTTGATATTTGATATCAAATACTTTGATGTATACACAGATATCTGAAAAATTCCCAACGTTAATGCCCATTGTTATATAATGCGTTTTTGGAAATAGCTGGCAAAGTTAATAATTATCATATTTAATTATCTGAATCAACAGACTTACTTTGAGGATTAAGTTGACTCAGATAAAACAATGTAAGTATGAACATACCTATTGGTAAGTTTGTATATACCACTGGATTGTAAGTATTATATATATATATCACTGGATGGTAAGTATTATATATATATCTGGATGGTAAGTATTTTATATATATCACAGGATAGTACCTATTATATATATCACAGGATGGTAAGTATTAAATATATATCACTGGATGATAAGTATTATATATATATATCACTGGATGGTAAGTATTATATATATATCACTGGATGATAAGTATTATATATATATATCACTGGATGGTAAGTATATATATATATCACTGGATGGTAAGTATTTTATATATACATCACTGGATGATAAGTATTATATATATATATCACTGGATAGTAAGTATTATATATATATATCACTGGATAGTAAGTATTGAATCTATCACAGGATGGTAAGTATTGAATATACCACAAGTATTATTGTGTTCCCAATGATACTCCATTCAAGGGTAAAAACAATGGTCGATATTTGCGAGTTCAAATTTCGGATTTAAGATGTCAGCAAATTCCGCATTCAGCACAAAATAACCGGTGATAAACGGTGAAATACTTTCATGCAGAATGATATATATGTCTTTTTGAGCAAACTTTTCTGCTTGAACATTTTTCTGTTCTTGTCTAGAAATTTAAATTCAAAATACCAAATATGGTGTCAGATAAAATCAATAACATTGAATTTAAAACAAATATATTCAACTTGTGTTGCATTTGTAATTGACCTGCAAACTTGTCTGATTTCAATGCAGCAAAATGAAAGCATGTATTTAATTGGTCTATACAAAATGTCAAAATCACTGTCGCGATGAAACAAAATTATTATTTAGATCATTGTTACTAATAGGAAAAGTAATCTGCGGGTTTATCATTTTTGATGAAGAGTTATGGAAACGAGTCCACAGTGAGACAAAAGTGCCATCATGTATTGAATTCATAACCGCATACTTATCAATCAGTTTCAATTTGTAATTGACCGGTTATCAAAAATATTAATCACGATAATAAAGTAAAGATCACGTGCCATTTATTCATTTTTTAAAACAGATGATAGCTTCTAAAGGATCCACTTTCTCTACTCAGATTTCAGAAATTATATTTTGTTCAAAAGTTAACGACTATTTTCATGTTTTGTCTATTCGTTTTTTTTTTTTTTCATTTCGTTTATGACGTTTCGTTATATTCTATATTAAAGTCACAAAATACGTTTGAAATATCAGAGATTTACATATTGGAAGGTGTATGCTTCGTTTTCATAGTTATAAAAGTAGCTTTATTAGGCCTATGAATGACAGTAGTAAGATGCATATGAAGACAACAGTACAACATTTCATGCATGAATCATGTTTTATATACAATACATATATCATTGTTATAATGATACTTATCACAAAGAAAATGTCTTATGAAAATGTACAGGTGCATATAAGGTATACTGTTGATATATTTTTACTGGTAAAAACGATTCAGTACAAAATTCGCTGAAAAACATCTTCTAATGTATTTGCGTGCATCAAACTTTTTAAAAATATGTCGACTGTTCCTTGAAAAATTGAAACATAATCATTCACCTTGTCATATTTTGATAAAATGAAAGAAGTTAATTTCGTCCTTCAAATATTTGAAGGAAAATAATGTTAATGCTGCTTTTTGAATTAAAAATTAACTATGGTTTGATATTAAATATTTGTACAATTATATAAGTCGATATTCCCTCTGAATTTACCTTCATTTCATTTTACAGTTAAAGATTGTACTGTAAATCATTTTGATAGCTACATAGCCTATTTGCACTAATTCCAATTAACATGGTTGACGTCTTGTCATGAAGTGTCTCCCATTTATGAGTGTTTTTTTAGTTGTACCTATATACCTTAGTGTTGGTTTGATACACCTAAACACCATTTCTCCTCTCTACTTCACTAACGTACCCATTTGCATCAATCGCACGTAGCATGTGCTACACACGTAGTAATGCATTATCGATCCAATCCTACAGCAAGTATCACAACATTGACAAAACACAAAGATCCTATATAGAGTATTTGTAATATTAACAGACGATGCAAATTGATTCAATAAATACATGAAATGCAGTTCATCCTACCTGCCATAGAAAATGTATAACATACCGATATATGTATAGTTGTAAGATCTAGTAACGTACAATATATATTATGTTACGCCATGCATTTTATTATTATTAAGATACGTCATCATTTGTATTTCAAGACTACAACTCTCAAAAAATAAGCTCGAATATGGACATTTATATAAAATCCTGCAAATATGAATGTTACTGCTCCAAACTGTAATTTTCCTTTTGTTAAAATCGCATACTTGCTGTATTATTTTCAATGACATATTAATGAGTACGACGGCACTCCATATATGTATTTGAATGGTAAAAATTGCTAAATGTCAGATTTATTAAAAAACGAAATAAAAACAGAACTGGCAATGACTTATGCTGGTTTCATTTGACATTAATGTTTAACAGATTACAAGTTTATCCCTAATGCTATCCTGAAAACTCTAAACAAAGCATGTAGACAGATGTGACTTTGACAGGTACGCCGTCAGATATGCTCACTGTATGCCTATTGAGCCGATCATATACTAATAACGAAGGCGGCAAGTGGTAAAGTAAGAAAAACCACAGTCCTCTTTCATCTATTACCATATTGAGAAAAAAATAATGACATATACAGAATGACTGTACAGGTAAAATAAGTATAGTGTGTGGACGTTTTTTTTCGGATTTCATATGAGAGGATAACTCGTTCAGGAACGATAAACGCAAGTTGCAATCGTTGTTACCACGAACTAAATCTAAGTGATATGGGCTAAATTAATGTTAACACAATTGCTCGGCTTTATCAGTCAGTGTATATATAACATATCTGCATAGCTCAACATCCAGGATCAAGGCTAGACGTATGTGTGTTGGTGTGTGTATATGAGAAAGGTAAAATCCCGAGTTCATAATTGTTGTCAGAAAGCAATGACTTAACTTTTCTAAGTAACTTTATCGGCTTCTTAATTAAAGTACCCACATTAAATCTTAAATATTATCGCTAATTGTTCTTTCTTGTTTCCGGAGAGTTGATGTCTCTGTTGAAAAGAAACATTCAATGTTTACATTTTCGTTAAAGCTCCTTTTTCATGTCATTAAATATGTAAATTCTTATTACGCTATACTCGTCCTACTGGTGAAACTGACCAGCACACTTATCAAGATGATATTGTATTTGAATGACATCCAAAGAAATGATAATTCCAAACATCTTGTTTAGAACAATGCATTATCTAATCAATAAACCTATAAATAGCTTTCTATATTGACATTTTATATAAAAGTTTAAATCATTAAGGAATATCTATTTTCAAATGATTTTTGCTGATAATTTTATCGATCTCTGCTCAGATAAAAAAAAAAAAAAAAATAAAAAACTTAACAACACAATAAAAAAAAAAAAAAAAAAAAAAAATAGAAACACGTTTACACATTTTAGCCAATAACTTTATATATTATAATTTTTTTTATATTATTTTGGATTAAATACAGTATGGCTTTTGGTTGCTCGGTATAAATAACGCTAAACTGAAGATGATGGTAGGTACAATTAAAGAAAATGATAATTTAATTATACTTTGTATACGAATTGTTTCTCATTTTACCACAGACTTCTGGGATACATTATGTATAATTTACGTAGCACTGATAGTTGAACAAAACGAAATATCAGGCCAGCGTCTCTGTATTGGGTAGTTTTCAGTGAAATATGGTTAGATTATCGGCCACAGATATAATTTTGAGTACAACGTATAAATGTATTATATCTCTCTGTGTGTTACTTGTTGGTCGTATCTCTATGAGACAACTATAAAAGTCATATATCTGTTTTTACTTACCTGTTTCGGAGTCAGATCTCTGTGTGTTAAGTAAAAGATTCACATCTATGATTTATGTGTTTGCGTGAGTAAAGTCAGGAGAGAGTTGTGAGAGTCAGGTCTCTCTGTGTCTTATCTATCAGCAGTAAGATCTCGTTGCGTCTTAGTAATCAGAGTCAGGCCTGTCTGTGTCTTAGTTTCAGGGTCAAGTCTTTCTGCGTCTTAATTTAGGGTAGGTCCTTTCTGTGCCATAGTTTTCAGAATCAGGTCTCTCTGTGTCTAAGTCATCGGAGTCAAATGTCTCAGTGTATCTTAGCTTTAAGAGTCAGATCTTTGTGTGTCTTAGTTTTCAGAGTAAAACCTGTCTGTGTCGTATTAAATAAAGTCATATCTCTGTGTTTTAGTTGTCAGAATCAGGTCTCGCTGTGTCTAAGTCATCGGAGTCAAATATCTCAGTGTGTCTTAATTATCAGACTCAGATCTCAGTGTGTCTTACCTTTCATAGTCACCATGTCTGTGTCTTAGCTTCAAGACTCTGGATAGCATGTGTCTTATTTGTCAGAGTCAGAATTCTCCATGAGTCATTACGCTTTGTGTCTTAGTTGTCAGAGTCAGGCATTTATGTGTCTCCATAATTGTCAGAGTCCAGCCTATATGGGATTTAGTTTACAGAGTCAGGCTTTTCTGTGTCTTAGTTATCAGAGTGAAATCTATCTGCTTATCAATCATAAGACTAAGATATCTTTGTGTCTTAGTTGTCAGAGTCAGGCCTTTTTGTGTCTTAATAATCAGAGTCAGATGTCTCTGTGTCTAAGTTGTCATATTCAGATCTCTGTGTGTCTTACCTTTCATAGTCACCATGTCTCTGTCTTAGCTTCAAGACTCAGGATGTTATATGTCTTATTTGTCAGAGTCAGCTTTCTCCATAAGTCATCACGCTTTGTGTCTTAGTTGTCAGAGTCTTTCTATGTCTTAATAATCAGATTCAAATCTCTGTGTGTCTTGATAATCAGGGTAAGGTATATTTGTTTCTTAATTATCAGAATCAGATCTCTCTATATCTAAATTATCAGATTCAGTTCTGTGTCTTAAGCTATCAGAGAAATGATCTCTATGTGTCTCAATATCAGAGTCAGAACTCTGTGTCTTAACGATCAGGCGTCTTAGTATGTTAGTTGTCAGTGTCGGGCCTTTCCTTGTATTAATCATCAGAGTCAGATCTCAGTGTGTTTTAGTTGTCAGGGTCAGGCCTTTTAGCTTTTAGAGTCATGTCTTTCTGTATCCTTCTTATCAAAGTTAGATCTCTCCGTGACTTCATTAACAGAGTCTAGCCTCTTTGTGTCTTTGCTATTAGCGTGAGGTACCTCTCTATCTGATAACTATCAGAGTCTAGCCTTTCTGTGTCTTAGTTATCAAAGTAACATCCATCTGTGTCTTAATCATCAGAGTCAGGCTTCTCTGTGTTTTAGTTGTCAGAGTCAGGCTTCCCTGTGTCTTAGTTGTCAGAGTCAGGCTTCTCTGTGTCTTAGTTGTCAGAGTCAGGCTTCCCTGTGTCTTAGTTGTCAGAGTCAGGCCTTCCTGTGCCTTAGTTGTCAGAGTCAGGCCTTCCTGTGTCTTAGTTGTCAGAGTCAGGCCTTCCTGTGTCTTAGTTGTCAGAGTCAGGTCTTCCTGTGTCTTAGTTGTCAGAGTCAGGCCTTCCTGTGTCTTAGTTGTCAGAGTCAGGCCTTCCTGTGTCTTAGTTGTCAGAGTCAGGCCTTCCTGTGTTTTAGTTGTCAGAGTCAGGCCTTCCTGTGTTTTAGTTGTCAGAGTTAGGCCTCCCTGTGTCTTAGTTGTCAGAGTCAGGCCTTCCTGTGTTTTAGTTGTCAGAGTCACGCCTTCCTGTGTCTTAGTTGTCAGAGTCAGGCCTTCCTGTGTTTTAGTTGTCAGAGTTAGGCCTCCCTGTGTCTTAGTTGTCAGAGTCAGGCTTCCCTGTGTCTTAGTTGGCAGAGTTAGGTAATTTTGTGTTAAAGTATTCATAGTCAAATATCTCAGTGTGTCTTAATTATCAGACTAAGATCTCTGTGTGTCTTACCTTTCATAGTCACTATGTCTATGACTTAGCTTCAAGACTCTATGTGTCTTATTTGTCAGAGACAGAATTATCCATGAGTCATCACTCTTTGTGTCTTAGTTTTCAGAGTCAGGCATTTCTGTGTCTTATTTATCAAAGTCAGTGTGTTCAAGCTTTCAAAGTCAACATGTGTGTCTTAGCTTTCAGAGTCAGGTTTCTCTGTGTCTAAGGGATCGGAGACAAAAATTTCAGTGTGACGTAATTAACAGAGTCAGATTTGTGTGTTTAAGCTTTAATAGTCACCAAGTCTATGTCTTAGCTTTTAGAGTCAGGTCTCTCTGTTTGTCTTAGTTGTGAGAGTCAGGCTTTTCCTTTGTCTTAGTTGTCAAAGTCAGATCTCTATGTCTTAATTATCAGAGTCAGGCTTTTCTATGTTTAAGCTATCATAGTCAGATCTCTCCATTTCTTAATTATCAGATAAATCTGTGTCTTCATTATCAGAGTCAGACTTCTCTGTGGCTTAGATTTCAGAATCAGGTTCCTCTGTATCTAAGTTATCAAAGCCACAAATTTCAGTGTGCCTTAGTTCTTAGGGTCAGACCTCTGTGTGTCTTAATTGTTAAGGTCAGACCTCTGTGTGTCTTAATTGTTAAGGTCAGGCCTCTGTATGTCTAAGTTGTTAGGGTCAGGCCTCTGTGTGTCTTAGTTGTTCGGGTCAGGCCTCTGGGTGTCTTAGTTGTTAGGGTCAGGCCTCTGGGTGTCTTAGTTGTTAGGGTCAGGCCTCTGGGTGTCTTAGTTGTTAGGGTCAGGCCTCTGTGTGTCTAAGTTGTTAAGGTCAGGCCTCTGTATGTCTAAGTTGTTAGGGTCAGGCCTCTGTGTGTCTTAGTTGTTAGGGTCAGGCCTCTGTGTGTCTTAGTTGTTAGGGTCAGGCCTCTGTGTGTCTTAGTTGTTCGGGTCAGGCCTCTGTGTGTCTTAGCTTTCAGGGTCAGGCCTCTGGGTGCCTTAGTTGTTCGGGTCAGGCCTCTGTATGTCTTAGCTTTCAGGGTCAGGCTTCTCTGTGTCTAAGTTATCAGAGTCAGATCTCTCTGCGTCTTATTCATCAAAGAAAAGATTTCTCTGTGTCATAATTTTGTCTCTCTGATTGTCAAAGTCACACTTCTCTGCGTCTAGGTTATCAAAGTCTAATATCTCTTTGTGTCTTAAGTGTCAACGTCGGATCTCTCTTGTCTTGGTTGTCAGTGTCAGGTCTCTCCATGTCTTAATTATCAAAGTCACATATCTCTGTGTCTTTGAGAGTCAGATCTCTCTGGTTTTTAGTTTTCAGAGTCTTTTTTCGTTATCGGTCAGGTTTTTCTGTTAGGCAAACCAATGAAATTAAGTGTTGTTTAACATAATTATTTACCAAATAAGTAATGATTTAATGTTTGCCATCAAAGTTTCAAGTGATGCTGTTTTGCTATCATTTTGAGGTATCTTGTTAATCTGTTTATCATCATAATCACCGTTCAGGAAATACATATATTCTTGTTTCGATTTTTTCTCTGATACTTTCGACGTATACCTTGTATACTGACGCCTTGTAATGAGTCGAACGCACCATTTACAATATTATAGAGAACTATAATAAACGATAAGTAATATACTGTAGATCTATATACCACTCAGTATTGCCAAAGTGCTGAGATATTTCAAATTTATTGCAATAATTCTTTTAAGGAAGTAATCAAGAAAAGAAAAAAGCTAAAATAACTCCCATCAGAATTTGAATTGCTTTCCCAACATTTCTTCTAATGTTCAGATGTACCGCTTATTGAATTATCACTAAAATGCAGTTAAATGTTGAGTAAAGTTATAAAACAATATCCTTTTTATTGTTATAACCTCGAGGCGGATATTTTCCTATAAAACCACGATTATCAACAACGACGTTTGATAAGTACTCAATTTCTCAAAAATAGTAGTGTCATCCGTCGCCCCTGTAAAATTGACTTAAGTTAAATGTTTATTTCAATTTTTCAGTATTGAATTCTACATTTTATCAGATCGAGATATATAATTGAAGTTATCTCACTTGTATAAAAGATATTTTAGCATCAATTGATATTTTGAAAAGTATACCATCCACAATTATAAGAAGACCATTCAAAAAGTAAAACATTATAACAGTGTGAATATTGAAACATTACAATGTACTAGAACTTATACATTAGTTCCAAATTAGTTGTAGACAGTTTTGAATATATCGAAACCAATCCTGCAAAAATCAGTATGATACTTAGATAAAGGTAGGTAAATATATAAAAACGAACGCGCCATGAGAATGGAGACTGACGTTCCTTTCGGCTAAATTTGATTTCAATCTATTATTTCCATGCTTTTAACATTTTAGTCCCTGAACGTCATCATTCTCAGAAGAACGAACTGTACGATACAGTATAATTCAGATATCGGCTAAATTGTATTAAATTCAAAATGTTTTCCCTCATTTACGTGACTTCTGTACGACTGCTTAATTTGTCGTGATTGAAAACACACGAAGACACCATCCTGACAGAAAACGTACATAGACGGTGTACGTGTAGGTAAAATAACAATTACTAATATTTTTGTAAAAAAAAACTTTAAGGTAAAGATCGTTGACGATTGCTAGTCGATGATATTATGCTTCAACTCATTTTCTTTGATATAACGAATGCGGTTTAATTATTGAAAAAGATATAGTCGTAATTCATCCAACGAATAAGAGTGTTTTAGAAGAATTAGTAAGACTGTACATTAATTACAACACTAAATATAATGTCACATTTGAACAGCGTTTAGTGGTTGGTAAATCCAAAACGAGATCAGATATAATGGGCGATAATGTTCAGTATGTATCAGTATTATGTATCAGTTATAATGTATACACGGATTTCCACCTAAATCTACTTCAAGACATTTATGTCTAGTATCAACTAAAGCTTTATGAAAGCAGTATGTGAAATCCACCTTTGAATTTCAGTGTGAAGCTATGAATGTCAAGATTTTAGAATATATTTATAAAATATATATATATATATATATTTATATATATATATGTATATAAAATTATCATCATAAAATTGTATGATTGAATGTTAATTCTGCTTTCCAATCTACATAAATTACAACAAACTTATTAAAATGTAATCAAATATACATTAAGTAATATGCGTACTTTGACATAATGAGAACGTCGAGATACGTCGTTACTTTTGATTATCAAACATTATTTGAAATTCCGATAAGATTAAAAAAATGTGCAACTTTATAAATAACTCGTCTTTCATTAAAAAATAATATTTTATTCTTAAAACATGTGAAAACATAAGCAGGTAGTACATACAGAATCCTGTTTTGTGTTCATGCATATGTAAGTCGTCTTGTGAAGATATGTGTATTTAGATTTTTTAGCTGTCATACCGCCATAGTAACTGCCAGACGAGCGATGTCAAGAGGTTGTTTCCCTTGGTAGACAGAATGCAGTATAGGCCAACATCTAGACATCCGTGTATACCTGTATCAAGTGTTAACAGGGTGTGCGTGTCAGACTGATAATACCGGGTCATATATCATGTATTATATATGTAACCGACTTAATTATTCAACGAAATGTTAATGATATTTCAAGATTCTCTGTTTAAAAAAAAGTGGAAAAGTAATGCCAGAATTTAAGAACGGTTCTGTTAAGAGATAGACTAAATATACTATTTATATGATAAAAATGATCATACTTACAACAAACCACAACTCTAACACAGTAAATGTGAACCAGTACGTTGTTTCTTTTCTCGCATCGGTTAATCTGCAGGAGTTTCTCATGTACATTTTTTCATAAACCTACCCTTGCTATTGGTGCCATACAGTTCTGTACACGCTACATCGTTATCGACATCATTAAATCTATTATACAATAACTCTAATAAAGACAACTAATGAAATATTATGCAAGTGTGTCAACCGTCTGTAGTAACTGTCAAACCTAGTCTATACATTGCTGACAATGTACACTTAATCTACCCTGTTAAAATGTCACTGAAACAACCAGGAAATACCGACATGACAAAATCTCATTTTCAATTTGATTGACAAGCATTGAAAACGTACAGGGAGAATAAAGACGGGTGTTTATCAAAGAGACACTTCCCAGTTCACAACTATATACAGACAGTACTCCCCAGTTCACAACTATAGACAGACAGTACACCCCAGTTCACAATTATATACAAACAGTACACCCCAGTTCACAACTATATACAGACAGTACTACCCAGTTCACAACTATATACAAACAGTACTCCCCAGTTTACAATTATATACAGACAGTACTAACCAGCTCACAACTGTATACAGACAGTACTCCCCAGTTCATAATTATATACAGACAGTATTCCCCAGTTCACAACTATATACAGACAGTTCTCCCCAGTTCACAACCATATACAATTAGTACTCCCCAGTTCACAACTATACACAGACAGTACTCCATAGTTCACAACTATATACAGACAGTACTCCCCAGTTCACAACTATATACAGACAGTACTCCCCAGTTCACAACTATATACAGACGGTAAACCCCAGTTACCAATCATATACAGACAGTACTCTCCAGTTCACAACTATACACAGACGGTACACCCCAGTTCACAACTATATACAGACAGTACTTCCAAGCTCACAACTATATACAGACAGTACTTCCCAGTTCACAACCATATACAAACAGTACTCCCCAGTTCACAACTATATACAGACAATACACTTCATTTCACAACTATATACAGACAGTACTCCCCAGCTCACAAGTATATACAGACAGTACTCCCTAGTTCACAACTATATACAGACAGTGCTCCCCAGTTCACAACTATATACAGACAGTACTCCCCAGCTCACAACTATAGACAGACAGTACTCCCTAGTTCACAACTATATACAGACAGTACTTCCCAGCTCACAAGTATATACAGACAGTACTCCCTAGTTCACAACTATATACAGACAGTGCTCCCCAGTTCACAACTATATACAGACAGTACTCCCCAGTTCACAACTATATACAGACAATACACTTCATTTCACAAGTATATACAGACAGTACTCCATAGTTCACAACTATATACAGACAGTGCTCCCCAGTTCACAACTATATACAGACAGTACTCCCCAGCTCACAACTATAGACAGACAGTACTCCCTAGTTCACAACTATATACAGACAGTACTCCCCAGATCACAAGTATATACAGACAGTACTCCCTAGTTCACAACTATATACAGACAATACACTTCATTTCACAAGTATATACAGACAGTACTCCATAGTTCACAACTATATACAGACAGTGCTCCCCAGTCCACAACTATATACAGACAGTACTCCCCAGCTCACAACTATAGACAGACAGTACTCCCTAGTTCACAACTACATACAGACAGTACTCCCCAGCTCACAAGTATATACAGACAGTACTCCCCAGTTCACAACTATATACAGACAGTACTCCCCAGTTCACAACTATATACAGACAGTACTCCCCAGCTCACAACTATAGACAGACAGTACTCCCTAGTTCACAACTATATACAGACAGTACTCCCCAGATCACAAGTATATACAGACAGTACTCCCTAGTTCACAACTATATACAGACAATACACTTCATTTCACAAGTATATACAGACAGTACTCCATAGTTCACAACTATATACAGACAGTGCTCCCCAGTCCACAACTATAGACAGACAGTACTCCCTAGTTCACAACTACATACAGACAGTACTCCCCAGCTCACAAGTATATACAGCCAGTACTCCCCAGTTCACAAATATATACAGATAGTACTCCCCAGTTCACAACTATATACAGACAGTACTCCCCAGCTCACAACTATAGACAAACAGTACTTCCCAGCTCACAACTATAGACAGACAGTACTTCCCAGTGCACAACTATATACAGACAGTACTCCCCAGTTCACAACTATATACAGACAGTACTCCCCAGTTCACAACTATATACAGACAGTACTCCCCAGTTCACAACTATATACAGACAGTACTCCCCAGTTCACAACTATATAGTGTACCGCCATTCATCTTTCCTTGAAAAGAAAAATCACAACCAGAAAATGAAGACATCCCTTCAGTTTGGAATGAGGTATTGTAGTGTAGTAGTTGAAATACCTAACAATCTTACAGAAGGTTCTGTTTTATCAGCAGAGGATGTGCAAGATTTGGTTAGAGCGTTATGAAGTCCATTAAAATCCACAATCCATTCATTCCACGTCTTAGGTAAACATACCTCAAGACTATATCCAAGATTTGATTTGAAACCAATATTATATCCTCCTTGACAACAGTGTCATGTCATGAAACCCATTCTCAAGTTTCATCAATATTTTTATACCATCTATAATAACAGTATTTCATTTTCTACACCTTTTATTCAATTAGATGTGAGCGTGATTGGTAGTTTCCTAATGACACTAATAACTATACACACTTTCTGTAGTGTCTCTGGTCCATGGAGTTGAGCCAGTTTACATTTCATTTCAGCCAAAGGAATGTAGTTTGTAGCCAGCAAATTACTCATATTGTTTTCTAGTGAAAATTGAAACTTGTGAAATCTGTCGTGATTTTTTTTTACTTCAGACTGCCAGCGTCGTCTTATAAAAACAAAACTCATTACGCATGTATTACCTATATACCATGTAATGTGTTTAAATTTAAAAAAAACTTTCGATAGTTTTCTAAACCGATATGTCGCATGAACTTTGTACGAAATAAAATTATTTTTAAGAGATTCAAAATGTCCTACTGACTTCCTATATAGTTTTAATTGCACAGAGGTAGAGCGTTTGTTGTGAATGTTTATAACGTTGTATCATATACTTATTTTGATGTTTGTTGATGTATTTGGCCCTTGCACATTTACAAAATTTCTATTTCTTTGTCATTCTTTGTAGCTATTATGAAGCAATAGTTTGGTAAAATGGGCGGAGTGGTATATAAAAAGACTCACAATTAACTTTATTAATGTATAACTGGTGCCGTTGTACTATGAGGTAACATTGTTCTTGCCGGCTGATACTTGTTCCTTCCGGTTCCATTACTTAATTAAATCCATCGAACCAATCTTTCCCAGAGTGCATTGCGGTACCCTACATGTATTGTGACTGTAAGGAACGACAACTCTGGTCGAGCAATGATATCGGAAATTTAATAAATGTTAACAACATTTCTGTTTTTCCAAGCCTGATGCGATGTAATGAAAGTAAGTTTCGATTTGCCAATTAAATCGGACATTTCTGTAATTATGAATCCAGCAATTTGTCAGACAAATATGAAATATCAGAAGTGAATGTAAACCTAATATAGGTTAGTCAACGGGAGTATTAAAATAATGGAAAATAACACAACTGATATTATGATAGTATTAACACAACACATTTAATAAAGTTTGGTGACGTTAAAATTAATGTCTGATAAAAAATCACAATAAGATTAAAAAAAAAGACTTCTCCAGATTTATCGGCTGATTAAGTGTTATGATAATTCAAAATATCACGCATTATACTAAAATACTAGTTAAATCGTTGTTGCAGGCATCATATTTAATCAAAATATTTAAACTGTTTTCTCTGTTTTATAACAGATTACATATTTTATCATTTTCTTGACACTTCTTGAATATTTAACTCCATTTTTCTTATTATAAAAGAAAATTCAATTACAGTTCCTATGTAGACGGACAATAATATAGTGTATTAGTTTATCATATTGCACTGGACGAGTAGATATTTTGATTTAATTTCTGTGTACTGTTTTTTTTTTGTTATCAGTAATAGGCAATCCCTACCTATTAAAGCTATATTGTAATTGGGGTAATTTCTGTACTTCCTGTTCGCTCTCGCATAAGTGTCATTAAGCATCACATACTTGTAATAGTTTGAAACGAGGCAATGAAATGTACTCTTTTATATGGCATCATGTACGCGGTAAAGTAAGAAATAAATAGGCTTGTGTTATGGAATATTTGTCTCCTATAAAATGTGACTGAACTAAGTTAATGTCTGTAATAAGATATAAACAATACTATCTTATCATAATAAGTGATAAGCTCGTTTATATAAAAAAAATATATATCTTATTTACTTATATTTGGTCTTTATCATTTTGTTTGAAAACGATTGAAGTTTTCCTTAATTGAAAATGTCATTGACGCTATAGACAAATTAAATGCTAAAAGTGGAAACACAAGTAAGTATATGTATTTAAAAAAAAACCAAATCCTGGCTAGGATGGACGATAATTCCATTTTAAATGTTTCTTACTGGTGACCCAAATGGTGAGCTGTACATTAAATGGTTCAGGACATGTTGTCTACTGTAAAATGCAGTAAAAGAAAGAAGGCCCTGACAATCCATTGAGAACCATACGTATACATTTCTTGTTGAGATATACGGCAATAACATGATCCACCTGTTATCAATTGAATTCCCGGCGGAATATTTTTGCAGTTATATCACTATTGTTATTTACCATAGAACGTTTGTCATTGGTTGCTCTAGTGATAAATCGATTGTAATGTCATAGACGTCATTTACTGAAAACGGCCCAATACAATTTACTATAAATCCTGTCAAAATGTAACTTCTGTTTCATATGAAGATTTACAGAACTCGTTTTGTAAAATCTCATTATGAAATTTAGGATTTCATTTTTGTTATGAAAGAGCGATGGAAATCTTACATGGATATATACGGTAAACCATATATGTTATATGTTAAATCTCGGATATATTAGTTAATGTATAATATACTTAATGCTTTGCTTGGTTAATCGGAATTGTACTTTCTTTATGTTTTCGAACGTAAGTTTTGAACTATGATATCACGGACATATTAAATGGTGTTGTCGCAAAGGAAGAAAATACAAAAACTACTTACTGTTGACATTAAACTATTTCTACATAGGAAAATTACATTAATTTTCATTATTGATAATCTCATACTTACAAATTCATAAGTATAAAGACAAACGAGTGTAATTTTTTACGGAATATGTGAATTTCGTGTATTTCATATAAAAATGTAGATAACATGTAAAAAGTGAGGATAAAAATTTATAAGTTTATGTTAAATTAGGATCAGATTAAAGTAAAATTGAAAGTTTCTTTAATATATATTTGCCAGCGAATATTATAGAAAATTTGACCAATCAAAGTGGCGCTTTCTATTCACTGCATTATAATTCGGCGAAATTCCCCCTTTCAGATTTTTTTTTTCTCATATGTACTCAAAACAGTTCTGTGAGCGATTCTTCTCCAGATAACAACATAAAATTTTAAAATGCCACACGATGTGGTCATTTCAAAATGCGTCATCTGGTTGTTCGCTTTAACTTCGAGTTATCCAACGTCAAAAGTCATTTCCCGAAATTGCTAGGACATGGACAACGATTTATCGTATTTTTGTATCGTCTTTTTTTATTTCCTTTTTCTTTTAAAATTAAAACGTAAAAAAACTAAATGCTTTCAGTAAAATAATATACGGAATTAACGCGTATGACAAAATATAACTATATTTTTTAAAACTGGTTCAAAAGTATAGATATTCTGTCAGACTTGTGAAATACATATGATAAAAACAGGAAAGCGTTAAAATGCTCTTTATATCACAGCACAGGTCGCAACAGTAATTTTGTTATATTACCAGAAATAAAAAAGCATTATTCTGGGTACAGTTTCTAAAGTTAACGCTGAATTATGTTACTTCCTGGTTCTTGTAAATCGGAATACTCGATATCCGAATTTAACTAATGTGACTGAAAGATATTTTTATAACATTTAGTCAACCTATCGAACTAGATAAAACTCACAATCTCCCAATCTTATACCTTACTTCAGATTCTGTTGTAAGTTTTATTTCGATAGTGTTGCAATTACAATGTCAATTTTATTTACGCAATCATTGGTGAAACGTAATCAATAATTGTCTATAGTCTTTTAAGTCATGATTTTAGTTAAAATGAGATTGTATGCTAAATTTCATCTTCGGGTCTCTCACATGTAAGTTTGTAGAGGTTTTATTGTCAAAATGCCATTTTAATTGGTATGTATTGTGGTTGTTTATCTTATCAATGACTTCAATGGTTTTTTATGAGAGAAAATTTTTAAAAATTGGAGTCTTATAATTTATGAGAAAGTTTATGTCAAAAGCACTATTCCCAAATTGCGCGCGTACAACAGTAGCGTGACCATATATTTTTTTCTTGACAAGAAGTGTCCCGTAAAATGCATCCCTTCAGGAGACAAGTTCAAACGATTAAAGAAATAATAATTAAAGTAGAAAGAAAGGGGTGTGAGATGAGGAGGTTAGTACGTCCAATACAAATGTATCAAAACATCATTACACAATGTACCTTTGAAAATTTGGGAGTGTTTCTTATATTGTTTGGACATACTTAAAAAATCCATAATGACGAAACTCTAGTATCTTGGTACTTCAAACCAGCTGCATTTTCTAAAGTGTAAGGCTTCTTTTGGTCAATATTCCTTTTAGATATATATATGATCTTTATTGAATAAACTTGGTGACGATAAAAAAATGGAGCGAATGATGAATCCTTTAAAAATTTATCTGGTAATTATCTTAAAACTACATCAAAAATGATGTATATCAATTTTACTACAGGCAATATTTTTGATATCTTAAACAGATCACTTTGACATATCTGTTTGTACATTTGTAGACTCTAATGAAAATTTTCTCCTTTAGTGAAATTTGAATAACTATTGATAATCAATTACCTAAAAAATTATCTCAAAATATTTTTCTTAAAAGTTTTGTTGAAAAAATATATTCAGTATTTCTGAATGGAGTAGTTGACTCTCTTTTACATTATTAGAACAAAATAACATAGTTTTTTTCAGTCTTTTAGTCTAGTACATAATACTAGGTGTCACTGCTCTTAGTACAAGCACTTTATCATCCCAGTTTTAAAGGCATTGTGTATGAAAAAATGAAAGTTGATATTCCTTTAGCTGTTTGAAAAAAAAAATCCAAACAAAATCAAATTAAAAAAAACACTAAACCTTAATAAATGTTGTACTGCTCAACTATACTTATATCTTCTGTGATAGGTAAGTAATAAAATAACTCTGAAAGGTGATTGACATAACAGTCTATGTGCAGAATATAGTTACTTATATCGTGAGAATATATATACCACAATTTATAATTTTGGAGAACTTCAACTTATAGAAGTTATTCATATAGGAAAGCCAACAGAAGTGGACCCAAGTTTTCAATGAAACAAAATATTTGCTCTGACACGATGTGTTCTTAATCAGTAGATATTTTTAATAACCTAGTAACAGTACAAATTTTCATCTGAGCTTTAAAGAAATATTGTGTTGAAATGCAAATATATTCATTGGATTTTTGATTTTGTTAAATTAATCATTTTGCATTAAATGACAGACAAAATAAATATTAATTGACTTACTATGTTACAATTAATAATTTATTGTATAATTTAATCGTTACATATTTTCAGTTGATATTGAAAATAACCACATCATCTTAATAAGTTAAGTGTTTCATTTCATATTTTATTGATACAGATAAAATCTTTGATGACAGAATTGTGATACGTATCAGCCGTAATTATATCTAAGATGACAAATATCTATGAACGCAGTATTAGCATAAAATATAGCTCTTAATGTGATTCTTTTTGTCCATATATCAATCGATTTCATTTTAAAATTAAAATCGTTTTCGATATCACCAAATTCAGGAAACCATTTCAATTATGAAGGCTGGTTCATTGGTTTAATCCACTTGTATTTCAAATGTAACAAACCAGAAGTTAAGGTAATCTATTTAGTATTAATCTCAAAGATGATAGGAAGTCATATATATTTTGAATTCAGCAAAACGAGACAGAAGATTGATATTACTACATTATATAAGTGAGGACATTTCAACGATAGCAAGTGAAAACCATGAAATTAATATTTAAGACCTAGATTAACAACAGGATATGTTTTCCTCTTTTGGAAATAATCTTATTTTGTTGCCCACTTCGTAATAACATAAGGTGATCAATTAGACTATTAAGTAATGTTATTCTGCAACGCCTATGGATACGTGGGGTTTTCCGTTTTATTCCTTAAATGGCCCCTTATAGCTCCCGGTCTAAATCATCATAAGTATCGTTTCCTTTTTCAAACACTGAGTCTTCCAATATAATTCATGATTTGATGACGGAATTAAAGACTGATTACATATATAGCTACTCCGTTCGTATATTGAAGGCTATCAAGATTATCAAATCTAGACACGAATGAGTGACTGCCTATGTATTATGGTATTTTATATTGTTAATCTAGACACGGATGACTGAGTGCCTATGTAATCTGGTATCTTATATTGTTAAATCTCGACACGGATGAGTGACTGCCTATGTATTATGGTTTATTATATTGTTAATCTAGACACGAATGAGTGACTGCCTATGTATTGTGGTATCTTATATAGTTAAATCTAGACACGGATGACTGACTACCTATGTATTATGGTATCTTATATTGTTAAGTCTACACACGGATGACTGGCTGCCTATGTATTATGATATCTTATATCGTTAAATCTAGACACGGATGACTGACTACCTATGTATTATGGTATCTTATATTGTTAAGTCTACACACGGATGACTGGCTGCCTATGTATTATGATATCTTATATCGTTAAATCTAGACACGGATGACTGACTACCTATGTATTATGATATCTTATATTGTTAAATCTAGACACGGATGACTGGCTGCCTATGTATTATGATATCTTATATCGTTAAATCTAGACACGGATGACTGACTACCTATGTATTATGATATCTTATATTGTTAAATCTAGACACGGATGACTGACTACCTATATAATCTGGTATCTTATATCGTTAAATCTAGACACGGATGACTGACTACCTATGTATTATGGTATCTTATATTGCTAAATCTAGACACGGATGACTGACTGTCTATGTGTTATGGTATGTTATATTGTTAATCTGGACACGGCTGACTGACTGCCTATGTATTATGATATCTTATATTGTTAAATCTAGACACGGATGACTGACTACCTATATAATCTGGTATCTTATATCGTTTAATCTAGACACGGATGACTGACTACCTATGTATTATGGTATCTTATATTGCTAAATCTAGACACGGATGACTGACTGTCTATGTGTTATGGTATGTTATATTGTTAATCTGGACACGGCTGACTGACTGCCTATGTATTATGATATCTTATATTGTTAAATCTAGACACGGATGACTGACTACCTATATAATCTGGTATCTTATATCGTTTAATCTAGACACGGATGACTGACTACCTATGTATTATGGTATCTTATATTGCTAAATCTAGACACGGATGACTGACTGTTTATGTATTATGGTATATTATATTGTTAATCTGGACACGGATGACTGACTGTCTATGTATTATGATATCTTATATTGTTAAATCCAGACACGGATGACTGACCGCCTATGTATGATGATAACTTACATTGTTAAATCTAGACATGGGTGACTGACTGCCTATTTAGTAGAATATCTTATTTTGTTATTCTGGACACGGATGAGTAAATGAGTAAATATGTATGTATCCTAGTATCTTCTATAGTCTAATATGATATACTAAACAGACAGCGACTGCCGTCATTTTCCACAAAGTACCAACATTTCATCAGCAGATACCAATGATGGATAAGGATGAATATGTAGGTTGTGGAAAAAAACTATGGTATCATTTTATTAGAAATATTCGAAAATCGACTTTAGTATATATATATGTCGTCTGATATTGACGCCCGAGAGATAGAGATGATTTTCCAATTTGGCGAAACTAGTCTATAACATATATTTTAATTTTTCCATGTCAGTGATAAATAAGTAATAT
The DNA here is from genome assembly GCF_031769215.1 of Ylistrum balloti. Classification (NCBI taxonomy): domain Eukaryota; kingdom Metazoa; phylum Mollusca; class Bivalvia; order Pectinida; family Pectinidae; genus Ylistrum; species Ylistrum balloti. Next base: position 624,787 of record NW_026781888.1, read on the forward strand.
TAAATGACGTCCCTTATAATACCATTTATATCGATTGAGTATGAAATATCATTTATATTTTTATGGATGTTAAACATATAGATCTTTAAATTATAGTCTTTTATGTGAGTGACATTATGTATCTGATGGGAAACTAATAACCTTTCTTTTTATACATTTTTACATAAATAAAGAAAAAAACGATCAAACAACAAATTAAACCGACATTCAAACACAAGAAAATATCAGCACGTATTATGACATCGGGAAGTTTAACGTTACGTTTTACGAGAAGATACCATACCTTTGAATTAGCCGCTTTATGTGGTGTGCTACCATTTTCTACTGTAATTTGGTAAGAATCGATTACAAAACTGCTTGGAATGCAAATTAGAGAAAAGTGCAAATTAGAGAAATTCCGGAATGTACACAGAAAAAAAAATCATAGGAAAACCAATTTATTCAACATCCGGCGCAGTTTGCTACCTTTTCGTCCCATAGGGAAAATAGCTGAAATTCAGCCTAGTGACTAGAAAGTACCTGTTTGATTGTTGTATCATCAATAATGATATTTTTTTTCTCTAGTTTAATTGATAAATTTCACCGACAAAAAATTGATAAGAGTGATACTTGTATCGCAAACCTTGCGCAATTTTAATTAATCTGAATTGATAACCGTTTCATAAATGTCGTTAAATGTAAAAAATATAGCGAACATTTTTGAAAGTTTACATTGAATATTTATTTGTTAGAAAAGATGACAGTAGCATGAATATTTTTAAATTAAAATTGTACACCAGCATGTAAGTAATGTTTTTATATGCCTATAATCACAATCGCTACGTTGAATATACATAATATTTACGAAATATGTACGTTCTGTTGAGATGCGTTCATCCAAAAGTAAAACAGTTTTCAATAAAGTTTTGTACATTTTTGTTCTAAATCAGGTTCACTTACTTGAAATAAAGGTTTTGTTTTATGTATAATACACAATAAGTTTATGTATGTCCTGTGTTAATTTTTTAACTAAACTGATTCTGTAATTTACGTAAAATTGATTTACGTTTTGTAGAACGTACCTTAACGTAAGATACCAGTTCTATGTAAAAGATAAGGTCTGCTTAGGTCTGTTCTGTATTGGTTTTACGTCAGAAATATGTTTTATTTAAGTATGTTTCATATCAGTTTTACGTAAAATGTAGATTTTTAGGTATGGTCTGCATCAAGTTCACTTATGTAAAATACAAATTCTATTTCAGTTCTACATAAAAACAAATTCTGTTTAAGCGTGATCTATATCAGTTTTACATAAAAACAAATTCTGTTTAAGTGTGATCTATATCAGTTTTACATAAAACAAGTTCTGTAAATGTATGGTCTATATCCGTTGTACTTATGTAGCATGTAGATTCTGTTAAGGCAAGGTCTATATGAGTTTTTCGTAAAATGTAGGTTTTGTTTAAGTGCGTTCTGTACCAGTTTTACATAAACAGTAGTTAATGTTTAGATATGTTCTATACCTGATTTACTTATATAAAATCTAAATTCCGTTTTGGTGTGTATTTCATCTTTTTTCATTAACGTAAAACTGTTTGTTCTGTTTAGACAAAGTCTATATCGATTTTACGAGAAATAGAGGTTCTATTCAGGTTTGTGTTAAATCGGCTTTACTTAAGTGAAATGTAAGTTCTGTTTTGGAAAGTTCTGTACCAGGTTTACTTGTGATAAATATCATTTCTATTTTGGTATGTTTTAAAGATAGGTTTTTATTTGAAATATAAATTCTGTTTAAGCTTGGTCTATATACATTTTTCCTCGATTGTAGGGTCATATTAGGTATGTTCTATATTACGTTAATCTAAAATATAGGCTCTTTTTTGGGTATGCACTCTATCAGATTAATTTATGTAAAATACATATTCTGTTTAGGCGTGGTCTATAACAGCTTTATTTATATAAATCAAATATTCTGTTTAGGCGTGGTATATACCAATTTTATTTATGTAAAATAAATCTTTTTTTTTAATGTACCTAAAATACATTGATTATGATTAAGCATGACCTTTGTGAGTTGTTCTTCCGTAAAATTGTGGTTCTGTTGTGGTATCTCGTGAATCAGTTACAGTTACGTAAAATGTGTAGCGTATACTTAGATGTTTTGATATCATGTATATTTCACTTATATCACAGTGTATCTTCATTTTTCACGACACCGCAAAAAAAAAAAAAAAAACTTCCAACATTAAATAAAACGGTGATCACAAATATCCGGAAATTATTAGCGCGTTTTTTCACATTGCTTTGTTCTGAATGCTTTACATGGCAATTAATAATTTTATGTTCTTGTGTATTAAGAATTGCTTAGAAAAATGTTTTAAGTATAGATTAAGAGTAAACGAACTTATGCTGTCTTTCAGTCATCCGCATCCGGACTGAAAAATCGCCGAAATTTAATGAAGTATCTAGAAAGCAGCGCTCCGATTGGTCAAAAATAATATATCGACGATCTACAATTATGGTAATGATACAATACTTAATTGATTGATGATTACTGAGTTCCTTTATCTCACTGGAGAAAACAGTAATCAGTGTTATGTTTATGTATGTTTTATATAATGTTACTTACGTAAAACCTGTCTGTTCAGGTATGTTATATATTTGTTATATTTACGTAAAGACAGGACCGTTCAGGTACTTTCTCTGTCTGTTTAATCTATGTCAAGTCATGTTTGTAAATGTATGTTCTCTATCTGTTTTATTTATGTCAAGTCATGTTTGTAAATGTATGTTCTCTATCTGTTTTACTGATGTAAAGACAGGGTTGTTCAGGTATGTGCTGAGTCGGTTTTAATTATGTAAGGACTTCGTTGTATGGTAGAGAACATATTTTTGTCACTATCAGTTTTATATGTCAAGGTATATTCAACATCAGTTTTACTTAGGTTAAGTTATGGTTGAAGGGTTCAATATCACTATTATATACGTGAAGTCCTGCTGGCTAAGGTATGTTCTATACTTGATTTACAGACGTAAAAATATAAGTTGAAAACGGGCGATTTAAATGATGTTTTAAAGAAATTTCGCTTCTTGTCTACATTTTTGACGGTTGAGGGCTTAATTCGGTTATTAAAGTCACTAATTTCAACGTTCTTTGGTTGCCAAGATACCTCATTTGAGTATAAATTTGGAAGTCTTCGGTAAATTTCAACTAAATTTTTGAGAAATTATTCCTACAAAACACAGTTTCCAAATTCATGGATTCCGACTTGGTGACCACTTTTCCAGATTTTAAACACCCATAATTCATCTTTCAACTGGTTTCTTGATTTTGGACTAACTCGCTATTTCGATGAAAATTGTAAAAAGTAAAACACAGATTCCCTCTTTTTTAATCATCCTGAAAACAAGTATCCTCAAAAATTTCTCTATCAAAACACAAAATCTTGAAAAAAAGTTAAATACTAGGAAATGGGGAAATAAAAGATTTATGACATTTTGGAAAATTTTCATTTTTGGTTGATTTGCAGTTAAAAACTCAATTTATCAAATGAAAATTTAGCATTTCACACGAAGTTTTTCGCAAAACCAAATATCATACCCGTATTTTGCAATGAAATGCGAAAATTTACTTTTAAGAAAGACTGCCGATAAAATACCAGGAAGTAGCTCTTATTTCGGAACTACAAATAGTATATGGACTAGTTTTTCACCTTATACGTATTCTAATGCATGTAACGTACAAAGTAGTGAAGCAACATCTTCATGGTTTTGCTTTTAATCTACTTTTTAACAGCAAACCTTTAAAAAAATCATCACCAGAAAACAGTTTAAGGCTTTTTCTAATTTAGTTTCAGTGACGTAAAATATATGCTCAGGTTGATAAGGTATGCTCTTCATCAGATTTATTTCACTTGAACGAAAGTCCTGATTGTTAAGGTGTGTTTAATGTAAGGTAAAATCCTGGTTGTTAAGATATGTTATATATAAGGTAAAGTATTGGTTGATAAGGTATGTTTAATGTTAGGTAAAGTCCTGGTTGATAAGGTATGTTTAATGTTAGGTAAAGTCCTGGTTGATAAGGTATGTTTAATGTTAGGTAAAGTCCTGGTTGATAAGGTATGTTTATTGTTAGGTAAAATATTGGTTGATAAGGTGTGTTATATATAAGGTAAAGTATTGGTTGATAAGGTATGTTTAATGTTAGGTAAAGTCCTGATTGTTAAGGTGTGTTTAATGTAAGGTAAAATCCTGGTTGTTAAGATATGTTATATATAAGGTAAAGATATGTTATATATAAGGTAAAGTATTGTGTTGATAAGGTATGTTTAATGTTAGGTAAAATCCTGGTTGTTAAGATATGTTTAATGTAAGGTAAAATCCTGGTTGTTAAGATATGTTTAATGTAAGGTAAAATCCTGGTTGATAAGATATGTTATATATAAGGTAAAATATTGGTTGATAAGGTATGTTTAATGTTAGGTAAAGTCCTGGTTGTTATAGTGTGTTTAATTTAAGGTTAAGTCCTGGTTGTTAAGGTGTGTTTAATTGAAGGTAAAATCCTGGTTGTTTAGGTGTGTTTAATTTAAGGTAAAGTCCTGGTTGATAAGGTATGTTTAATTTAAGGTTAAGTCCTGGTTGTTAAGGTGTGTTTAATTTCAGGTAAAGTACTGGTTGTTGAGGTGTGTTTAATTTAAGGTAAAATCCTGGTTGTTTAGGTGTGTTTAATTTAAGGTAAAGTCCTGGTTGTGAAGATATGTTTAATGTAAAGTAAGGTCCTGGTTGTGAAGATATGTTTAATGTTAGGTAAAGTCCTGGTTGTGAAGATATGTTTAATGTTAGGTAAAGTCCTGGTTGTGAAGATATGTTTAATGTTAGGTAAAGTCCTGGTTGTGAAGACATGATTAATGTAAAGTAAGGTCCTGGTTGTGAAGATATGTTTAATGTTAGGTAAAGTCCTGGTTGTGAAGACATGATTAATGTAAAGTAAGGTCCTGGTTGTGAAGATATGTTTAATGTTAGGAAAAGCCCTGGTTGTGAAGACATGATTAATGTAAAGTAAGGTCCTGGTTGTGAAGATATGTTTAATGTTAGGTAAAGTCCTGGTTGTGAAGACATGATTAATGTAAAGTAAGGTCCTGGTTGTGAAGTTATGTTCTTCATCAGCATAACAAAAGCAAAATAGTTATCATGTTCACTTACCTCAAGCTGGTTGATAAGGTTTGTTCTATATCATTTTTTTTGTCTTTTCTGCTTGTAACCTATCAAGTTTATTTCTGTAAAATAGAAGTCCTGATCGTCCAAGTTAGTTAGTGTCAGGTCTTTTAACGTAGAATCCTGATTGTTAAGGTATATTAGTATAATAGTTTTATTTCCTTACTTACGGACTATGTATTTAATGTATTAAGTACTTTTTCAAGTGAGAATGGTATTTTAATTACTGGTTGTAATAAGTATGAATCACGTTACAGTCATTGATTGAAATAAACCCATTATTTTTATTCGCTTTTTTCAAATATGCTTCTCTTGGTCATTATCCTTCAATGAACAAATAATCCAGTTATCCGAAAACAAAAATTGAAGTTTTATTTGTTGTCAGCTTAATTACTTTTTTTGCATTAGGCGACGGAAAAGAAAAGAAAAACAAACATATAAAATCGATCTCTTCACCTTAGGGTTGATGGTCATGGCTGCGGCATCAGCAGGTTAGAATTCATATAGGTATATAATAATGCTAGTTTTATGTTAGTGACCGTAGCGGCTTAACAACATCTGATCTGAATACATCATGGCTAAATTATCTGATCACAGGGGGACATCGTAAAAAGTTTTTGTGTCGAAGTATACTTTATGTAATATCCAATTCATATGTCGGTCGCTTCCTTTAATCCAGGAGTCAGTATTGCAAGGCTTCAAAACGATACTGTTCAGAATATAATCTCTCTAACATAACATATCGATTTTTAATACTTTTTTTTCTCTATATCACTTTATTCAATAAAAATAAAATATCTACAATTTTCATTTTCATTTAAAAACACTTTTTAGGGAAAATAAAGTTTTAGTTCTGAAATCACTTTAAAACGTCATCTACTTCCTGACTCGTGATAAGAACATGTAGAATGGTAAGTAGGCAATACACAATTGTTGACCATGGATATCTTCGATTTATAGAACTTAAAGATGTGTTATATAGCCCATAGGAATGAATTGTATTGGACGTTCCTCATTGACAAGGTAAGGTTATAGCGAAATAAAGGCATAATTGAGACAGTAGTAGCTCTGAAATAACATGGCCGAGATGATCGGTTGTGTGACTCATGCGTTCAAAGCTCAGTTGTGACATCTTTATATACATCTCTCATTCTCTCTTTATATATTTTCAAATAAAACCGATAAAAACACACAAATAAATCATATGTACCAAAATAGGTTCTTGGCTCATAATTTTATATATGCATTTTGTTAATAAAATGTTTCACCCCGACCACAGTAGCATGTGTCACAGGACACCAATAAAGAGCTATATAAAAAAAAACGTATTTCCGGTTAACTTGTTGCAATGATAATAATTGTTATAATGTGCAATATATACGGAAATCGATTTGTCGACAGACGCTAATTTGAATAGCGGTAATCCGAAGAGAAATAAGCACTGGCTACTTATTGTGGTCATACCACACGCCAATCGCAATAATATTTTATAATCAACACCAGCTCAAAATAAAGGTAGATTTGAAAAAGAGGGGAGAAAACTCCGAAGTCTCTGTGCCGAGCGATAACAGGATTTATTCATTATCAAATAAATATTTTCGTTTTAATTCATGAGTTGAAATGATGACATTTTTCATTAATTGAAATAAATTCGTCTTATGTCCTAACCTTTCGTATTCTTTTTTTCATAACAGACGAAATCACTCAAATACCCTCAGAATTGATGCGTGTTATTTGGAATATGATTTTGTGATCATTGTATATTGACGATCTAATTATTAATAATTAGTAGTCGGTTTGGCATTATTGCTTTAACACAACATATATAATTTATTCCTATACAAATTGTATGAGACAAAAAAATGAAACAAGTATTACGTTCAATGTTTAAGACATTTAACCTGTTAACGCCCTTTTTGCTGTTTTCCGCTGTAAAAATAGGAACAATTAAAACTTTTCATGCCTCTCTTCTTTAGCGATGAATTAGACCTATAATGAAAAAGGTTTGTTTTTTCTGTATAGACGTTTTGAGTTTTAGCTTTGGTATGCTATAAATTGTTTAAAACGCATGTCGATCACGTGATCCCTAAGTACGTAAATTAAGATTTACTATGATATTGATAAAAAAACTGCATACTACATTTAAGTCATGTTGGATCTACCTGTCATTAAGGATATTTTTAAGAATTTACCACGAATCTCTCAGAAAAGGTTTTTAATTCAAGTAAAAATACCAAAGTTATATTACCGTGGATGTTTTTGATATAACATCCAATTATTCCTTTACGAGGTTATACTAAAACGAAACATTCCAAACCCAAATTGGACAAAAAAAAAAAAAAAATAATAATAAAAAAATAAAAAATAAATAAATAAACATATTATTAGAACTTAGATATTTACCAAACATGTTTTTTATAACATATATGAATGACCTTTCCACTTTTCAATTTTAGACCTAGAAGTTGAAAAATCATTCTCTTTTTTCCGCTCCTGAAATAGTTTACAAATGCTAGTTGCTAGCTAGAAAGATGAGAGAAATATTAATATCATTTTTATGCACGACCTTTCAAGCCACAAGAAATCAGATATTAAAACTTCATTGCTTCGATATCATGTGTCATAATTCAGCCTAGCCCTGGCTTTATCAGAACAATAACATAAACACGATATTCACCCTAGCCCTGGCTTTATCAGAACAATAACATAAACACGATATTCACCCTAGCCCTGGCTTTATCAGAACAATAACATAAACACGATATTCACCCTAGCCCTGGCTTTATCAGAACAATAACATAAACACGATATTCACCCTAGCCCTCCTGGCTTTATCAGAACACGATATTCAGCCTAGCCCTGGCTTCATCAGAACAATAAACACAAGGTTCAGCCTAGCCCTGTCTTCATCAGAACAATAAACACAAGGTTCAGCCTAGCCCTGGCTTCACCAGAACAATAACATAAACGCGATATTCAGCCTAGCCCTGGCTTCATCAGAACAATAAACACGATATTCAGCTTAGCCCTGTCTTCATCAGAACAATTAACACAAGGTTCAGCCAAGCCCTGTCTTCATCAGAACAATAACATAAACACGATATTCACCCTAGCCCCGGATGTATCAAAACATTAAAATAAACACAATATTTAGCCTAGCCCTGGCTTCATCAGAACAATAAACACGATATTCAGCCAAGCCCTGGCTTCATCAGAACAATAAACACAGAGTTCAGCCTAGCCCTGGCTTCATCAGATCAATAACATAAACATGATATTCAGCCTAGCCCTGGCTTCATCAGAACAATAAACACGATATTCAGCTTAGCCCTGTCTTCATCAGAACAATTAACACAAGGTTCAGCCAAGCCCTGTCTTCATCAGAACAATAACACAATATTCAGCCTAGCCCTGGCTTTATCAAAACATTAAAATAAACACAAGGTTCAGCCTAGCCCTGGCTTTATCAAAACAATAAAATAAAAATGATATTCAGCCTAGCCCTGGCTTTAACAGAACAATAACATAAACACGATATTCAGCCTAGCCCTGACTTATCAGAACAATAACATAAACACGATATTCACCCCAGCCCTGGCTTTATCAAAACATTAAAATAAACACAATATTCAGCCTAGCCCTGGCTTTATCAAAACAATAAAATAAAAATGATATTCAGCCTAGCCCTGGCTTTAACAGAACAATAACATAAACACGATATTCAGCCTAGCCCTGACTTATCAGAACAATAACATAAACACGATATTCAGTCTAGCCCTGACTTATCAGAACAATAACATAAACACGATATTCAGCCTAGCCCTGACTTATCAGAACAATAACTCAAACACGATATTCAGCCAAGCCCTGACTTATCAGAACAATAACATAAACACGATATTCAGCCAAGCCCTGACTTCATCAGAACAATAACTCAAACACGATATTCAGCCTAGCCCTGACTTATCAGAACAATAACTCAAACACGATATTCACCCTAGCCCTGACTTATCAGAACAATAACATAAACACGATATTCACCCTAGCCCTGACTTATCAGAACAATAACTCAAACACGATATTCAGACTAGCCCTGACTTATCAGAACAATAACATTAACACAATGTTCAGCCTAGCCCTGACTTATCAGAACAATAACTCAAACACGATATTCAGACTAGCCCTGACTTATCAGAACAATAACTCAAACACGATATTCAGACTAGCCCTGACTTATCAGAACGATAACATAAACACGATATTCAGACTAGCCCTGACTTATCAGAACAATAACATAAACATGATATTTCGCCAAACCCTGACTTTAGTTTGACGAAAATTGGCATAAGAACCATATTTCAAATGGACTTTAGTGTGTGATATGATAACTTTACGCAGGAGCTACGCCGGAGTCCGTAATATCATTAAGTGCGCAAGAGAGAATTTTGAATATTCCATGTATAATGATAATGCCTTTACAAAGTCAGGAGTCAACGGTAATTATAAATATTTCTGTGTAAGTTGTTGCTTATGCCCTTAAATAAACAAGGATTGCTGAAATACAAACAAAATCCTATTTCCATCCATATCGATGGGAAGAAGTAAATTTTCAGAACGGAGCTTACAAGAACACTAGGATGGATAATTTAGGGGAGAAAGTGACTTATGTTGATACAAGCATTTGAAGTTTGATCAAAATCCAATCAACTTCACTACTCAGTGTGAGATAAATAACCCTCAATATACAGGATACAGATAAGACGACGGAGTACCAGTAATACTCATTATATAGATAATAAGATTGAGTACCATCAACACCCAGACGTAGATAAAAAAATGGAGTACCATCAATACTCAGTTCATAGATAACACGATTGAGTACCATGAACAACCAGTACATAGATAACAAGATGATAGTATCATCAACACAGAGTGCATAGATAATACGATGGAGTACCATCAACACCCAAACGTAGATAAAAAGATGGAGTACCATCAATATTCAGTACATAGATAACAATATTGAGTACCAGGTATATTCAGTACATAGATAACAAGATGGAGTATCAGCAATTCCCAGCACATAGTTAACAAGATATAGTACCAGCAATACTCAGTACATTGATACCAAGATGGAGTACCATCAATACTCAGTACATCAATAAAAAGATGAAGTACGATCAATACCCAATACATAGATAACAAGATGGAGTACCATCAACACCTGGTATATAGATAACAAGATGGAGTACCAGCATTACTCAGTACATTGATAACAAGATGGAGTACCAGCAATACTCAATATATAGATAACAAGATGGAGTACCAGCAATACTCAATATATAGATAACAAGATGGAGTACCAGCAACACCTAGTACATAGATAAAAAGATGGAGTACCATCAACACCTGGTATATAGATAACAAGATGGAGTACCAGCATTACTCAGTACATTGATAACAAGATGGAGTACCATCAATACTCAGTAAATCGATAAGAAGACGGAGTACCAGTCAAACTCAGTACATAGATAACAAGATCGGGTACTAACAATACTCAGACGTAGATAACAAGATGGAGTACCATCTATTCAGTATATACATAACAACAAGGAGTACCAGTATATAGATTACAAGATGGAGTGAATATCGATACTCAGAACATATATTAGAAGATGAAGAACAAGCAATACTCAGTACATAGATAACAAGATGAAGTACCATCAACACTCAGTACTTAAATAACAAGATGGAATACTATCGATACTCAGAACATATATTAGAAGATGGAGCAAAAGCAATACTCAGTACATAGATAAAAAGATAGAGTACAAGCAATACTCAGTACATAGATAACAAGATGGATTACTTTCAATACTCAGCACATAGATAACAAGATGCAGTACTCTCAATGCCCAGTATATATATAACAAGATCGAGTAACATCTATTTAGTACATACATAACAACATGAAATACCAGAAATACCCAGTATATAGCTTAGCAGATGGAGTACCATCAATGCTCAGAATATAGATAACAGGATGGAGTACCATCAACACGCAGACGTAGATAAAAAGATGGAGTACCATAAACACCCAGAAGATAGATAACTAGATGGAGTAATAGCAATACTCAGTACATAGATAACAAGATGGAGTACCATCAATACTCAATAAGTTGATAAAAAGATGAAGTATGATCAATACCTAGTTCATAGATAAACAAATGGATTACTTTCAATACTCAGTACATAGATAACAAGAATGAGTACCATCAATACTCAATACATAGATAACAAGAATGAGTACCATCAACAAGCAGACGTAGATGAAAAGATGGAGTAACATCAACACCTAGTATATAGATAACAAGATGGAGTACCATTAATACTCAGAATATAGATAAAAAGATGGAGTACGATCAATACCTAGTACATAGATAAAAAGATGGAGTACCAGCAATACTCAGTACATGGATAACAAGATTGAGTACCAACAATACTCAGTACATATATTACAAGATGGGGTACTAGCAATACTCAGTACATTGATAACAAGATGGAGTACCATCAATACTCAATACATAGATAACAAGAATGAGTACCATCAACACCCAGAGGTATATTACAAGATTAAGTAGCATCTATTCAGTACATACATAACGACATGAAATACCAGCAATACCCAGTATATAGCTTAGCAGATGGAGTATCATCAATACTCAGAACATAGATAACAGGATGGAGTACAATCAACACGCAGACATAGATAAAAAGATGGAGTACCAGCAATATTTAGTACATAGATAACAAGATGGAGTACCATCAGTACTCAGTACATAGATGAAAAGATTGAGTACCAGCAATATCTAGTACAAAGATAACAGGATGGAGTACTATCAACACGCAGACATAGATAAAAAGATGGAGTACCAGCAATATCTAGTACATAGATAACAAGATGGAGTACCATCAGTACTCAGTACGTAGATGAAAAGATGGAGTATCATCAACACCTAGCATATAGATATCAAGATGGATACCGGCAAAACTCAATACATACATAACAAGATGGAGTACCATTAATACTCAGAATATAGATAACAAGATGAAGTACCAGCAATATTCAATACATAGAGAAAAAGATTGAGCACCATTAACACCTAATATATAAATAACAAGATAGAGTACCAGCAATACCTAGTTCATAGATAACAAGATGTTGTACCAGCAATAATCAGTACATATATTACAAGATGGAGTACTATCGATACTCAGAACATATATTAGAAGATGGAGTACCAGTAATACTCAGTACATAGATAAAAAGATGGATTACCATCAACACCCAGACGTAGATAACAAGATGGAGTATCAGCAATACCCAGTATATAGCTTAGATGAATGAGCACCATCAATACTGAGAACATAGATAACAAGATGGAGTATTAGCAATACCCAGTACATAGATAACAAGATGGAGTAACAGCAATACCTAGTACATAGATAACAAGATGGATTACCAGCAATACCCAGTACATAGATAACAAGATGGATTATCAGCACAACCTAGTACATAGATTACAAGATGGATTATCAGCAATACCTAGTACATAGATAACAAGATGGAGTACCAGCAATACTCAATACATAGATAACAAGATGGATACCAACAATATTCAGTACATATATAACAAGATGGAGTACTATCGATACTCAGTACATAGATAACAAGATGGAGTATCAGCAATACCCAGTACATAGATAATAAGGTGGATTATCAGCAATATCCAGTACATAGATAACAAGATGGAGTACTATCGATACTCAGTACATAGATAACAAGATGGAGTATCAGCAATACCCAGTACATAGATAACAAGATGGATTATCAGCAATACCCAGTACATAGATAACAAGATGAGGTACTGTCAATGCCCAGTATATAGATAACAAGATGTAGTACTGTCAATGCCCAGTACATAGATAACAAGATGAAGTACGATCAATACCCAGTACATAGATAAGAAGATGGAGTATCAGCAATACCTAGTACATAGATATCAAGATGGATACCAACAATATTCAGTACCTAGATAACAAGATGGAGTACTATCGATACTCAGTACATAGATAACAAGATGGAGTATCAGCAATACCTAGTAAATACATAACAAGATGGATTACCAGCAATACCCAGTACATAGATAACAAGATGGATTATCAGCAATACCTAGTACATAGATAACAAGATGGATTACCAGCAATACCCAGTACATAGATAACAAGATGGATTATCAGCAATACCTAGTACATAGATAACAAGATGGATTATCAGCAATACCCAGTACATAGATAACAAGATGGAATATCAGCAATACCCAGTACATAGATAACAAGATGGATTATCAGCAATACCTAGTACATAGATAACAAGATGGATTATCAGCAATACCCAGTACATAGATAACAAGATGGATTATCAGCAATACCCAGTACATAGATAACAAGATGGATTATCAGCAATACCTAGTACATAGATAACAAGATGGATTATCAGCAATACCTAGTACATAGATAACAAGATGGAGTATCAGCAATACCTAGTAAATAGATAACAAGATGGATTACCAGCAATACCTAGTACTTAAATAACAAGATGGAGTAATAGCAATACTCGGTACATAGATAACAAGAAGGAGTACCATCAACACCCAGATGTAGATAACAATATCGAGTAGCATCTATTCAGTACATACATAACAACATAAAATACCAGCAATACCCAGTATATAGCTCAGCAGATGGAGTACCATCCATACTCAGAACATAGATAACAGGATGGAGTATCATCAACACTCAGACGTGGATATAAAGGATATAAAGTACATAGACATCAAGATGGATAACAACAGTACTCAATACATAGATAACAAGATGGGGTATCAGCACAACCTAGTACATAGATAACAAGATGGAGTACCAGCAATACCTAGTACATAGATAACAAGATGGAGTACCAGCAATACTCAGTACATAGATAACAAGATGAAGTACTGTCAATGCCCAGTACATAGATAAGAAGATGGAGTATCAGCAATACCTAGTACATAGATAACAAGATGGATACCAACAATATTCAGTACATAGATAACAAGATGGAGTATCAGCAATACCCAGTACATAGATAACAAGGTGGATTATCAGCAATATCCAGTACATAGATAACAAGATGGAGTACTATCGATACTCAGTACATAGATAACAAGATGGAGTATCAGCAATACCCAGTACATAGATAACAAGATGGATTATCAGCAATACCCAGTACATAGATAACAAGATGGAGTACTGTCAATGTCCAGTACGTAGATAACAAGATGAAGTACTATCGATACTCAGTACATAGATAACAAGATGGAGTATCAGCAATACCTAGTACATAGATAACAAGATGGAGTACCAGCTATACCCAGTACATAGATAACAAGATGGGGTACTTTCAATACCCAGTACATAGATAACAAGATGGAGTACCAGCAATACCTAGTACATAGATATCAAGATGGAGTGCCAGCAATACTCAATACATAGATACCAAGATGGAGTACCAGCATTACCCAGTACATAGATAACAAGATGGAGTACCATCAACACCCAGAACATAGATAGCAAGATCGAGTACCAGCAATACTCAGTACATAGCTAAAAAGATGGAGTACCATCCACACCTAGTATATAGATAACAAGATGGAATACCAGCAATACTCAACACATAGATAGCAAGATGGAGTACCATCAACACCTACTACATAGATAAGAAGATGGATACCAGCAATACTCAGTACTTAGTTTACAAGATGGAGTACCATCAATACTCAGTACGTAGATAACAAGATGGAGTACTATCAATACTCAGAACACAGATAACAAGATGGCGCACTCACAATAAGCAGTATGTAAACGTCCAGATGAAGCACCCTCAACAGTAATAAACTGATAAACAGGTACATTACAGTCATCAGATATTGAATTTACCAGCATCTAAGTTACACTCAATACATAGTATACGTATCAACAGATAGATTTCACCAAGTATACTACAAATATTACCTTTATTAAGTAGTATATTGTTAATCATGTAATTTGTAATGGATAATTATCCTGATCACCAGGTGGTGAACCTCAATATGTAGTATATAGATCAACGAATAGATTTAATTCAATACATGGCAGGCTGACCAGTAGACTACACTCAGCACGTAATATATAGTCACCAGGTACAGTAAAGTTAGTACCTTCAGTTTGTAGTATAATGTTAATCAGATACACAAACACCAAAACATACATCGATCAACAGGTAAATAACTCTCAATACGTAATGTATTGTGTACCAGGTTCAGTGAAATGAATATCTATACTATCAGGCAGATAATACTCAATCCGTATCAAAGTGTTTAACAGGTAAAACACAACCTTTATTTATATTAATTTGCAAGAAGATAACCTTCGGCACGGTATCTTTATCGATCATTCGGTAGATTACCATCAGTACGTAGTAGCTATGTTCCGCCTGGCAAAAACAGAGTAAAAGTTTGCTTACATGAACTATACGTTGATAAAGAATTAATATCTTTGTTAAGCAGCTTACTGACGTAAGTCTAAACTGTTGCTAGATGACTTATGTATGATCAATATTACAGAACAGATGTAGCATTAAGGGTTAACAGATAGGAAAGTATCAGAGTCGAAGTTATTGATCTGATACAGAATACAGATACGCTTTCCATAAATGACTAGAAACCAATAAGGAATTAAGAGGCGTACTTTCTACATTCAAAATTGATTTTAAAAAAAAAATCATGATATAGATCTAGGCATTTTCTCTTGAGATGTTCAGCGAATGCTTACATCTATTTTGTTTTAATTGCAGGACAGATCCCTCCGTCTGACACCGCCTTGCACGAATACCACGGACATGGTTTACAGTTTTGGAAGTCGTAGGATTTTATTATTTAGTCTGAAAAAGAGATATCCATGGCGCCAATAGGCTGTTATGTGATGAATTCTACTCCCTATTCTACGATTTCCCCTATGGCGCAACATACAACGCAAAGATTATGTTTACGAGAGCCAATATGAACTTGTGAATAATAATGTAATTTTAATTGTGATGAATTGTGAACCTATTTTAGGACTATTGACTCTGAACCAGTACAGCTTCAATGTACATATATGGATGTAACTACGTAAGTCTACAGTAAGATTAATTGTAAATCATTTTCAGTGAATACCGAAAGATGCATCTTTATAAGCATATCATACAACACTAATGAAATAAAGTGCTTTGAAAAATGTGTGATGAGTCATTTATAAAAAAGACTAGACTTGCGCAATACAAATACATCATGAAAGAGTTGTTTATACTGAGATTATATGAACAAAGGACACCTGGCTTGACAACATATCTCAATTTTTGGTGTTCCATTTGGAAAAGAAGCAAAAAGTAAAGAGAGCATTATGCCGCAAGTGTTAAAGAGGATTGTTTCTTGAAAAGGGGCAATGGATTAAAATTTCAAAGTAAGTCTAATTTATGTTATAAATCAGTCTATTTTGCCGACGAAACCATATATACATTCATTTTGTGATATAATTAAAATATTACGGAATCTGTAATTTAGGATACATACGCTCACCTGCCCGATTCAGTTACGAAGATATTCTACCACTCACGCCAATGTCAGTTGATATGATCCGTCGTGTGCCGTCATGCTTGTCAACCTTCTAAACAAAACAAATCATATGAGACGTTCTCGAAGTTATAAACAGAAAACTTATCGCTTTCTATATGTCATTATTTGCATCTCAGCTACAAAGGTATCTACAACTTGAATTGGTAATGCTAAGCTTACCAATGAAATCCTACACTGGTGTTAGTAATTTAGTCAATGAAAATAAAAAAAAAAAAAAAAAATAAGAAAAAAGAAAAGGTTATGATGTCCATCTTATCATAATCCAAGCTGAAATTCATTCAACTAGATTTACACAGCGATTTCTTAAAAATATAAGGTAAATAAGACCAGATGATCCGGGAGAGTAGGCGTCTTCTGCTTCATCACCATGTACATTCAGGTCAAACACATTCTCATATCAGAACAAGGTATACCACAACGGAACCAAACATGGAAACTAACGAGTGTCAAACACGTCCGACTTCATATCGTACAAAGATAAGGAATATTTCTGTATAATATCAATATGACGTTCATATAGTTTTTATCAACTTGCATCATTTGAAACCATGTGTTACGAGTTTGTCCGTCAGTTGACGACTTCTTGCACAAAAATAAAAAAATAAGTGATAAATGGAACAAGCCGTTGAATATCGATTTGACTTCGACAAGTAAGCACAATAAGTCGGGAATGCAGGTACGTTACTATCCCTAGATGGAAAATTTACACAAGGGAAATCTGTCCATGTTGGTTTCGTGGTAGGAAATGATAGAGATAATCGGTTAATGATTCTTGGCATCTTATGACAATCACTACGCTAAAACGATATTGACATATTGACGAAAAGAACATTCTCAGCTGTTCAGTAAGAGTAATGATCTTCTGTTACACGGAAGACATCGACAATATTACCCTTGTCAATCCAAGTAAACGAAGTTAAGTTTTCGCTAATTGAGAATCGCGTTTTTAACCACAACCAAAACCATCAGCAGAGATCCTCATGACAACCATAAAACATCTCTATGATCTTCGTCAGCATGCATTTCGGAACCCTGTGTTGTAAGTGCATTAGACCATCAGAATCTTTAGATAAGATAAAATATCAGGAAGTGTCGAAACGTTTCTGTTTGCTTATTATCCAGTTGTTTTATATTGATTAATATTTAATTATATTCAAATCAAATGTATCTGCAAATAAACTGTCTATATATAATGATTACAGATTCACGTGGGTATTTTGATAATAACAAATAACATCTTAATCCATTTCATTAATCTACAGTGTACATGGCTTCAAGCAAACAATAGCAATTTGACACACACACACACACACACACACACACACACACACACACACACACACACACACACACACACACACACACACACACACACACACACACACACACACACACACACACACACACACACACACACACACACACACACACACACACACACACACACACACAAACAAACACATACACACATATATATACATATATTGCCCTACAAAGCTGTTAATTAAACAGCTAGGTCAGAAAAAATATAGAGTAATATAAAAACAATACGAATTCACAACACATGAAATACAAGAGGAAGACTCCAAAATAGATAGAAAATCATCCCAATGGTGACATTAGTTTGAGAGGATAATTATCAAGATGTATTCTTCATCACATCAGACTGAAGCATACGAGATGCAACCTTGCAACCCCATTATATAAGGATCATAAGAAACTAGCTGAAGATGTGGTCTAGGTATTTATGTACAAGGAATACTCGTGGTAGTGTATATTTCATGCTGTGGTATTACTTAAAGACAGTCACAGCAAAACTAGAGCGAGAATTTTTTTATACGGAGATGCTGTTAGTATTCTTACAAACTCGAGTCCTATTATTTGGCAATTTGTGCTCGTGGTAAATGGTTAATTATCAGAATTCTTAAGATAGCAACGTTCACTTTGTTCAGTTGACTTTGCCAGAACCGCTAACCAAAATTTTCATCTGTGGAGAAAGCTGAACAACTGGTAAATCATTGATATCTTTACCAATAGCTTTATATAGTTATGGTGGTTAATTTGGTTAACCACAACCACTTAAACATGGTGAGATAGTTGCAAAACACTTGAGATAACATTTAACCTTTACCTCAATGTGCAATCGTACCAACGAGAACAGATCTGAATGGACAGCAGCAGGAACGAGGTAACATACATCTAATACGCAATAATTACTATCACTTAGAATGTGGTTTTAAAGATTATTCATCATCAATTCAGATATTAATAATATTTTTTTAACATGCAGAATATTTTATAACGATTTATGTATATCTAGAGCAATACCGTGTCAGTAAGATTTATAGGGCGTTAATGTTCACAACACACCTTAATGTTAACTTTAAAATTTCGAAATGTAAGCCGTAATACATCTTAACGCTAATAATAACTCAATATTTTGGGCTATAATATACTACTATAACTGCTACCTGTAACGTGCCTAAATGACCGGCAGGAAACCAAAAATGTTTTTTTATAGCAATTTATTGCATATCATTACAATTGTGGTATATGTGAGAAATATAGGAGGGAGAAACTATTGTTGTTATCAGGAAAGGCAGAACCGGTAGTTGCCTGGCTCTACAGATCTAATTCTGAATTATAAATGGTACTATTCACTTATACGAATAAAGATAATAATATATTTCTCGAGTTAGACAAATAAAGATGTATTTTACAATCCAGGTAGAATAATAATATATATTCACGAGTTAGATAGAATAAAGATATATTTCATGATTGAGATAGAATAAAGATTTGTTTTACGACTAAAACAGAATAAAGACATGTTTCACGAGTAAGAGAGAATAAAAGACATATTTCACGTGTGAGGCAAAATAAAGATATATTTCACCAACGTGATTTTCTACCAGATGGATGAAATGTATATGACATTCAAAGAAAAAACATACGTCTATCTATCCAGGAAATAACAAAAACAATGCCTGTTCCGCTCTCTTTCACATAACATTATAATCCCGCCACATCGCAATGCCCTGTGGGTCAATAACTCACGTATTTCGGCTTTGCAAAATGGTTGCTCCAAAACCATAGCGATATGGAATTGATGTTCAGACTACACACTTTGTTTCTGCATAAATCTTAAAGTATCGTGAATTATATGGCATGTTTATATTCCAAGTTTCTATGCAAAATTTGTCGGTAATCTACATACAACATAAATATTTGGTATAATTAATGTTTGAAAATCAATCTAATCAAAATTTGCCAAAAATACAACGAATGTCTATGATGCTAGACAATTGCTTGTAGTGTAGAATTGAAGTTCTTAAATCACAACCAGTCAGGAATTCGTGTGTGACGTTTCGGTGAATACGCTGTCACATTCATTTTCATTTTCACTGCTGATCTTTTGTCTGAAGAGCGTGACTTTAATCAGCAAAACACCACACGTCAATTTCTTACTGCTTTGATGAATTTCAGTCATAAAAATACTAACCAACCTGAAAAAAATCGTTCACGTATACAGCATATTAATGAATTTACATTGCATCATTCAATTTCATTTTCAGATCTATGATGACATCTTGTCTTTAAACAACAAGAAATTCATTGACCACGCCCATCGTATATACCCAACAGAAATGAAAGTCAGTGACATAATGGACAACTTTCGTCGAAGCTGTACGATAAACGTGATGATTTCGATTTCCCTATTGTGAATTATCCATTTTTGGATAGCAGCATAACTGCTTCCTCCAATGATGGTGTTAACATGAAACAGTTGATTCGATATTGAAGGGCCTTTTCCTAAAATAATCATTTTTGTTCAAGATGTCGACAACTGACAAACTAACCATAAAGAGTTTCAATCGATGCAGTTTGATGAAAATTATTGGGAAGTTTTATAGTCATGATAGTGATTTCATTGACATTTTTTTTCTCTGTATGTTATGAAACTGGACGTGTTTGATACCAATTAGGTTGATTTATGGTTCTGTTTTCATTTAGAAACCTGACATTATTTATTTGGATTAATCTAGGTTTACCTGGCACGGGTGACTGAATTTGTGTTTGGATTACGTCTATATCGACATGTTGGTATTTTCTTTGTTTTTGTTAAAAAAAATAACAATAAGAAATTAAACAACTCACCCCAGTTTAAGATATTTGGAAACATATAGTATTGCATTGCTGATAAACCGATTTAAGTATATTAGCATTGGGAGAAAATAGATCGATAAACATACTTGGTTACGGATGAGGGGAAAACATCGAAAAACGCAAATTGGAAACACAGTCTTTAGCAAAAGCAATAAATCTTAGATGTTTTACCCCTAGCATCATCATAAATACATTTTGGGGGGAAAATAGGGTGGCTGGTCGGGGAAGAATACAGAAGACAAAAATTAATACAGTTTGAGCGTTGTTATAGCAACAATATATATATATATATATATTAGATTATACCCATAACATGAACAAATAACAATATAGAAAACAAAACCAGGGTTGAGAAACACAGAAAACTGCTAAAACACAAAATGAAAACACAATTTGTACGTTCTCACATCAAAAACGATAAATTCTGGATGCTGTACACATAACAATCATCTTTGCATATTTAAGAGAATTTCCTTTTTAATTCATCTGGATTATGAGTTTGGAATATTTGAAACCTCGGCTAAAATACACCATCATTCGTTATCATTTGCATT
Source organism: Ylistrum balloti (assembly GCF_031769215.1). Classification (NCBI taxonomy): domain Eukaryota; kingdom Metazoa; phylum Mollusca; class Bivalvia; order Pectinida; family Pectinidae; genus Ylistrum; species Ylistrum balloti. The sequence goes on from NW_026781888.1 coordinate 646,454, forward strand.
ATTTCAATATGCTCTCTTATGATGTACTATCACTCAGTGAAATGTTGCGTCTTATATTCGGGATTGCATCAACACAATGATGGTATGACGTAATGTTGCTATATGTAGAAACACATTGACATAAAGAAGACAGGGCTAGAGACAGTTGATGACGTAAGCAGTCTGAGAAGCTAGAACAGAAGCACGTGCAGCACCACTGTGTGTGATTGCAGCGACCTCTGGAGGTACCGATACTACTGCGATTGAATCATTATTGAACACAATATCTGAAATAGGAGGTCTATTACACATATAGAATCAAATAGTGATTATAGAAAAGGAGTTTATTCTTTAATAGTAATTAGGATGTATCATCTGTATGAAATATATTTGTTCTTTTACGTGTATGGTTCTTGACCAGTATAAAAGACTGTAAACATAAACTCTAAATAACACTGGTTCTAAAATATAAGCAATCTTGAAAACTTGTCTCAGTTACATTTCCGACGTGGTTGTTATACCTAAGACGTAACGAATAAGAAAGTAGTAGGTCTTTTGAATGAATACGATGCATATATCGGTGTTTTTTCTTCCTTTTTAATGACGATCATATGAACTGATGTCTACCTACAAAATATTATTTTTATTACTATAAAGATTAAGCTTTTATACTGAACCAATGAAACAGATATTTTTCCAGTCATAACCATTCCTTATTGCAATTCATTGTTGAGAACAATATCACACAATATGTTGTCATAATCTGAAAATGATCCTTATGGCTTATTTGGTGATGATATGTCTACAAAACAAGTATGCTACTAAATTCCTATACTGTAAGAACCGCATGTTGAAATACGTTTCGGTTTTATCAAACAAGAATACATGTGTTACAAAGTGATGGTATCTTTAAGTAAAGATATCCAAGCATGGCAAAAGGCAGATTTGGGTATGCAGATGTTTCTAAGATTTCTATTGTGCATCAATACTTTTCATAAGTACACAAGTATAAATGTATTTTGAACATGTCGTTTTTTAAAAACAATTTTGCTTTGCAAATAGTATTTTCTCGCAAAAAAAACCTATCGAAAACAGATAATATACAAGCACGTTATTATCATATCAGATAAAAGTGATTCATTATAAAAATGTTGTCATCTAATATCGAGGATATGAATGACAAACTGATATAATCAGGTGACATTAGATTTGTTCTAACCGAAACACATAATTGTCAAAACGTTTTAAAAAAAGAAAATTATGATAATCATCTCTGATAATCTTGATACCATTTGGTTTTGACATTTCAGACCCAATGTGTATTGTGGACTAGACATGGCAGCTATCACCTATCTGAACTTACATAATCACCAGTCGCGATAGTTTCAATTCTGTTCAAGCGTTTATAAATTGAAATTGGTTTTGTAATGTAAGGTATATTTATTTTTGCAATAATTTTCGTTTTGATACTTATTAAAAATAGCATTTATATTTTGAAAGCTTATATTATATCTAATCGCAGTCCGAAATCATTATAACACTTAAATCTTTAATACTTTAGGTCGCAAGTAATTATTTATGGGTTTTAAGAAATACTAAAGAAATATTCTAATCGCTTTAACATGAGATATAACAGTAGATACATTTATTTTACAGACTATAGACAAAATGTATGTTGTATTTATTTCGACAATAAGCAGTATATTATTATTATAAAGTGCTAATCACTTGTGTGTCTGTTGTATAATCTTGGGAGTCACTTACACATATTTTCATGATTGCTGCCAAAATTTACTTTACAGACATAACCACTTTGATTTCACGACTATTTTACATTCTATCTGTCGCATTCCATATGATGTCCTGATGCTAGTTTTGAACACATTGGTTAATTTTTGATGACATGTATTGTTGTAGTAAAAATATAACCATGCTTACTATGTATCAAAAAATGGAATATACCACAAGGTTGCCTTTCATTTTTTTTTGCTTTTTTTTAAATGTAACGTTGCGTTGTACACATCAATAACAGATATATTATTAAAGATTGTTTGAGTATTGCATGAAGCATAGATTATTGTGTACATTTTTTGAAGATCTGTCAATACAAAGTTGATAAAAGATAAACATGGTGTATACCTTCGTACATGATTTGAATGTATATATTAATTTCCGATATCTGCTACGTGTCTTAGGATTAAATCAATGAAAAATAATGTCTTAACAAAATTGACTCTTTCGTATCAATACTATAAACACCAATTCCATCAAGATTGTTTTAAAATTCAAAATCAAGATTAATACATAGAACTTAATTATGAAATAAACAGCTCTGTAAGACTCGTCAGTGATGTTAAGGGCCTAATCATTTGCAATCAAACCGTAGTAAATATAGTAGATACTTTTCTGTACCTTATTGGAAGGAATAATGTCTTCCCACAATACAATAAAATGATAATATATTTCGTGAGGATTGAAGAACCTGTCAACAGAAAAATAATGTTCCACAGGATTCTCTTGTTAGAAAAACATGGTCAACGTTAAAATACATGATTGTTCACCATATAATTATAAGACTTTCATACTTTCACTAACATCAATCTGGCAGTACACTTTTGTGCTTTTGACATTTTGTCTAGAGAATTTACTGTACTTCCAGACCGGACTATATCACAGTTAATGAGGAAAAAACACAACCATTGTAAAATTTCAAGTGGCCTTCTATTGGTAAAAATGGTGAATTCGCTAGAGTAATCCTAAACCTTTGCTGAATTTGGAAACAACCGAGTACATGTACTCGGAAAATGAATTAATATAACGTTTACGCCTATTTTCACATCCGTTAAATACATGTGTGTGTGTGTGTTACATTTTTAATACTGAATGAAAGTTTGGTTAAACTTTAAAGTAATATCTATACCGGACTAATTTTCGCAGTGGTGATGCAAGACGATTACTAAAAATAAAAACATATTTCTTTGCTTTTGTTGTTTAATATATCTATATTGAAGCAGTCCTCGCCGTGGATTATGATTTTGATGACAAACCACTATAGAAAAATGTTCGAAATTTTCGTTCATCATAAGAATTTTTATGAGACTTCAATACAAAAAAAATGATCACACATATGAGGTAAACAACATTTTTAAAACATACTAAGTCTCCTCTTACATAAACGAAATAGTCACTGATGACGGAATGATCAATCCAGTTATCATTATTATTATTATTATTATTATTATTATTATTATTATTATTATGTAAAAGCAATACATTTTCGGAAACGTCAATCTAATAATGAATGATTGACAATACTTTAACATCATATAAACTGGTGCATTTTGACGACTTAAATGTTTTATTACAAATACAAATTACATGACATTGCTAAATACAAGTATTTAAAACTGCAAAACAATATTCACATTTTAACAAAATTGGTACAAGAATATTGTCTTAAAAGATTACTTAATTTGATATAATTTTGGACTGTCAAGAATTTTTCGTCTTACTGCTGTTTTGACTTAGTGTCAATAAAAGCGTTATATCGTTAATTGTAACATCTACTTGTAGAGAATATTTTGTGTGGTTGTAATATAATTGTCACCAGATAGCAAAAAACCTGGTGGGCACTTTCAACATATCCTCAGGTATTGGTCAGTCATCCAAATATCTTATATATTAGTATGGTTTAAGATTACTCTTTTTCCACGTTTGATGTTATAAAACTGAATGCTTGATAATTTGTCTTTTTGATAGGAACTTTATTATCAGTTCGAGAAGAACTATGGAAATGATTAAAAATGATAGATACAATGCAAAACAAATGCTGTTTCACATACTCTACTGTAAATCTTAAAAAAGAAAACAAGTTAGTACAGTCATACTTGATATAAACAACTGAATGAAATAATTCGTAAAGAACTCAAAGAAATACTTTTCGTTGATTGACTTTATATGATAAATGAAAGTGATATTCGATGTGAATGTTTCTTGCCAACTGCAACTTTGCTGGTATATATAAATATATACCAACAATGTTCATAGTTTTCTTTAATCAAAATAGTCAGTATGCCTTGGAATATGAGCTCAGAACTTATCCTGCCAGTTAACGGACACTTTCAATGTATACTATATTAATTATATATGAAAACAATTACTTTGTACTGTAACTTATATGTCATCTAGTAATCACCTGCTCCCTGATTCAAGGTAATAAAATTATCGTTATAAAAAATCATTGCAAACAATGTTAGATTTGCCAAAAAATATGGTTTATTTCTCTGACGTATTGTTTTAAATACTACAAGGTTGGCATCATTTAATACATGGTAAAGAATTTTTATACTTTAATCCGGGTTGGGTTTTATTTATTAGGAAGTGTACTTTGTATAGCTAAAACCTTGGTACCACACCACAAACGCCCTGGTCATGTCTCCAACTTGTGTAAATCGTAACTTATACCAAACGGATCGTGGAGACGCGAAAGAGGAAAGTTAATTCTAATACTGATGAATGTCTCAGGTTAAAACGTGCACAACACCTGATACCAGAAAATGCAGAAATAATGATATCAGCCGGATAACTAGTTAGTCCATAACAAGGCATACTTACGGACTAATTGATGTCTACGACATTTTTAGTGACGACGAAGGATTCGTTTCAGTACCACCTACATAAGAACTTATCAACGTAGTACCTTAGTAGGAACTGTATAGGAACTAATAAAGACAACCAAAACGATAAGTTATAAGAAGGAGACGTTTTTACGACAAACTGTGCGATATAAAAACGACCTGTACAAGAGAAAAAAAAACTACACTAACGAGTACACACGAGAAATACCTGTACAAGAACGTATCAAAACTGCCTGTAATAGAAAGTATTTTAACTACCATCTGTATAATAACTTTTATTTTTTTTATTTTGTCTTATTTCTCTAGCAGGAAGAAAAAAATACCCCAACACGGAAAAACATACACCAATATTCTAACCAAAACAACTATACAAAATCTGAAGATGAAATTATTTTTCTAGTTGATGCTAGTTTATTTACTGCCAATATAATGTATATTTGCTACAACTGCTCGCTAGAGCAAACGTCAATAGACTATCATTGTAGAAATATTAAGATAATTAATAACAGAGGTAAAGCTACAATAACTTAATTTAGATATTGACTCCAATTTTCGGCGATTTCGTGCTCATAGAACAATTGGAAACACAATAAATGATAACTTTTCATCATTTAATAATATACAATACTTTGATTGTGGGCGTCATTGGCATCTTGCCTATTTCTATCAAAGAATTTCTAGACAAACGTTGAATATCTATGCCAACTGAGCAAAAAAATAACGTCTAGTTAATATATGATAACTATGAATATAAATTCAGTAAATGTGAATTGGAATGAACCAATTTGGATTAATTTGATTGAATATTGATTAAATGATTGTCTACAGACATTTCGGTACATAAGATTCCCTGAGAGTAAAGTACACCTTAGCACGATTGGTCTCCTCGAGCTCTGATAAACTATAAGAATAATATGAAATAAAAATAAATAGTTTTGAGTTAAATTCCGGTATGTAAATGATGAGGAATCTGAATATAGCTAAACGGACTGGGTGATTGTTTAAGTTGTGATTGGGAATACATATAGACATATAGACAAATTCATTTGGAGCAGGACTCGTGTGTAGACACGCAAGATTATGATGATGTCTAAAAGTTGATATCCTCAACTATATATACACGAAAAAAGATAATCTTACCTCCTTACTGCAGCAGCCGCAGCTGACAATATCTCAGTTTTCGCAACGCCGATGAGACGATATTTGTGCTTGTCTGCAAAAGACCGTGTGAGCTGAAAACGTCTGCAGTTAAATTAAGATTCAAGATATTAATAGATTCATAGAAATGCTTTTCATTGGATGGGAGGACAGTTACTGTGAGCAACCAACGGACAATGGTGATGGAGACCGTATCAAGTTGTTCCATCATTGGCTACCAGTCAAAGTTCAGCAAACGGCTTTACTTGCACCGTGTGAAAGTTAATCTAAATTCCTCTCCTTCATTTAATTCTATAAAAATCCTTTTTAATAAAATCTTAGTGACGTATCCAAATTTAATGATTTCGTTAATATCGTAATGAGACGATTCTGTTTGGGAATGTTTGATTGTAAGTATGCTTTATTGAATACATATCTTATGTGGTGTTTTGTGGTTTTGATTTTTTTTAAATGGATCATTCTACCGTAAATTTTGTGTTCTTTATCACAAGATTTCGGGATTAACAAAGATTGATCTGCATTTTGAAATGCTGATTAACTGATTACTAATGTTCGGACTATCATATTTAATTTTGGATTATGTCTATCACTAACCAACAAAACAAAATGATGAAATAAGTAATTTCTTTGCATGATTATCAAAACCAAGGGCATATTATTTGATTAGTACAATTTATTTGACTTAATATCTTCTTCATAATTATGATACCTTTGATTTTCCATTAATTTCTTTTTAATTATAATGAAAATAATCATTATTCTGATTCTCAATTTTCTAGAGGTTAGATTTGTGTTACTCTTGTCATTATAGTTACAGATATTTAATTGTATGCCATTACATTACAACTCCAAAAATGTGAAGCAAACTTAATCATTTGGATTATTATATCCTTGTCTTGCGTTTTCTAAGACAAACATAACAGAAACAGAAACAGGCTCGATCTATACAACTGCTTTTCAATAATCACCAAGCCGCTACACACATCATTTCAAATTATTTATCTGTTATTGTTCAGTTAATGCACCTTTTATGTAAGAATATACATTTTGGAACTATGTACTAAGAAGAAAATAAACCTCCGTTTTCAATTTTACATCACAAGATGGGTTTGATGCTTTCAGTTCATTATACAACGAAACTTTTTTGTTCTATGTTTCAATTGTTTTGAAAAGAAAGAAGCTTCCATAATTTGGCATTGACTATGTTTTAAAAGCTGTCCAAAATAATCATTCCAATGACACTAAGCTATTGCTTTGATTGGGCGTTTACTCCTTACGTTACAATTACGTCGAACTTTGAAAGATATTTCTACGTTCTTATCGCAAATATGATCGCTTTGTTTTAAAACATTGAAATGTTTAATTGTATATTTGCGTCATTGAATATCCATGGAATAGATATTTTATTACTTTCCTGTGAATTTTGTAATTTATATATAAAAGTAAAAGATAGACCATGTGATTAAGGCGCAGATAAACTCATCCCAAAAGTTCGGACATCCACATTTTGCCTTGGATTATAACCATCGATTATCAAAAAAACTAGGAGCAAGCAAAGATACTCTTTGCAAGATCATCAAAATTTAAGGCATTTGATTTGATAAATACAATTTACGTGACTTAAAATTCCTATTAGAATAAAACATTTGGATATTCCGCGTTCTAAATTAAAAACATTTTCTGGTTATCAAAACATCACCATACCTGGTCTGTTTCTCAATTTTCAGGATGCAAAATTTGTGTTTCACATGTTAATTTATTTTGATAAAAAGGCACTTGTTTGTATGCATTACATGACAACAACAAAAAAGTGTTTCGTAAACTATCTTATCTAGATAAGTGTTATACATGTGCCATTAAATTTCACACCAAGATACATTTCATTATTTCATCGTATTATATAACGAAAATATATTGAAGATATTGAAAAAATATCATTATTTGGTATTGACTTAAATTGCTCAAAATAACCATTTTAATGAAATCATATTGTTATTTTGATAAGATATTTACCATACATAATCAATTTTTAAAAACATTTCTACGTTCTCGTATTTGATATTATCCGTGAGTGATTATAATGATAGACATAACTGTTGATATGATATGTTATTAACACATATTTTGCTTGAGCTATAGCATATCTTTATTTTGGAAGTCAACCGTATCAATCGATGAACAGGTAAGTTTGTTTATTTTTCACTTCGTAAATGAAGTATAAGAATTAAAAGAAGCGTCATCTTTTATTTTTTAGAAATAAAATAAATAGATAAAATAATATCTTTTTTAAAAAATAGGCGTTGAAGTAATATCCTTTGAAAAAAAGTTTTTCATGATTTTAAAAACAAATTTGTCATATCTTAAGTATGCATATAGGAAAGGAAAGTTGGAAAATATTTAACAGAAATTTCACAATATCACGTATTAATGAAAAATGACAAATTTAAAATGCATTTATTCTAAATTCCGACAGTCGATACAGCAAACCATATATCAAACGTATATATTAAAGACCAACAATCATATACTGTTTTTAAAAATGGCCATGGAAGAACCAATATTTGTTTAGCAAAGCAAACTTATATCTTTTAATAATATCAGTTGAAAATATGACGTCATAGGATTTCTTCGATGATAACACTACATCAGACATTAATTGTAAAATCAAAACTATAACTTGTATATCTCAACCATAAAGTAACGGGTTAAGAGAAAGAAATCGACACCAATCATTTGTCTTACCACTGACCATTTATGAGCCCTCCTTTTTCAAAATTAAGAACTCTTCTATTGATATTGTTGTTAACTGACGGATTAAAGTTATTTCTGCAATCTGTAATAAGATAATTGTATATATATATATATATATATATAATTATAGCGTTTGTCGGCGTCTTATTTAGTCATTAATATTAAGATTTCAAAATGGTATTTTATATTTATTTACAACTTTCAGGAATTTTAGACTTATATTCTGAGTATATATTAAGGAATATGAAACTGATTCTATCTGAAGCAATTCAGTAGTCTTTATATCAATGATTAGGATAAAATGTAGTGTGTTTTATAACATGAGAGACATACAATGAATATCATCATTGTTGTCGTGCTCCAGATACACATCTCTCAATCTTTAAAACAATTCTTATTGAATCAACTAACCAACAAAATAAAACACACAGACATTTGGACACCTCTAACCAGATCTGATATATATATACATTCATAGAAGGAATGTAATCAATTCAGTAACTTTAATTGGAGGTATGTCACAAGGATGAGAAACATATGAAGGTTGATGGGGTGCAAGGGAAAGGAGTAGGGAGGTACCCTGTGTCAGCGGAAAGAAGACAAAACAGACTGCATGAAACACTATATCTAAGTGTATATTGCAAAAATTCAATGAAAACTAAGTATTTGTCTAAAATGTTGAAGGCGATAAATTGAAAAGAATTGATTAAACAAAAATATCTACCCATGAAAATGAGAAATCCTTTATGCTTTTATTTCAAGTTCGAATTAGTCATGAAAACCACATCCAAACAATTTTTTCTATTCAAATATCACACGCGTTGTTTTGTAAATAGCTGCCAAGCAAGACATGATGACTTCCACGTCATGCCAGTGGATTGTTTTCGTGAAGTAATCACAAGTATAAACATATTACCACCATCAGATTAATATATCATAAATCTAACATTTAATACAATAATAACATAATGAAAGACATGTTTTATAATACTGTCGTCATATATTTAAAACATAAAAATGACCAGCAACAAGATACATATCATATGATATATAAAATATGTTCAGCTTTATTAGAGAGGACTGTATAGAAGGCACACAGGTGTATAGCACAATTTAATACTTAATACAAATTTGGATAAGGAACAGTAGAGAAAAAAGAAATAAACTTATGAGACACTCTAAATATTTACATCATTTCATATTTGTAATAACTGGATATGCAGAGCAACAATTAATATCATTTGGTTCATGTATCAATAAATGACGGTTGAGGTTTTCTTTTAAGATAGATATATCCACATGATATTCTACATATCTAAATGTATATATCCTCAGTATTAGGATATCATATATGGAATTTGCCACAAACATATTTAACAAGAAATGCAATAAATGTAATAATTTATACAACTTTACCAATCTGAGGTCGTCATAAGATATCGTTATTACACATATGTAAAGCATTACTTATTTGGATCTCATCACAACTATAGTCAAAACCTCAGGTCATTACATCCGAATAAACACAAAATATCACGTCTTGTTGCTCTGCAATAAAAGTGTTTTCTTCCAGAGTGTAGTGATATGTTTTGTCATTTATATTTTCAATGCTTTGACAAACGTTAAATATCTGATTGATATATTATGCGTACGCATTCTTCCAACAAACATTCGTTAGGAATTTTGATATCTTGTATATGCTTATTAATCATAGTTCTGTAGTGTATTCCCAGCATGATTTCTTCTGCCATGGTGCTATCTCAGCTTATATCTTTCAATTGATTTATAACCTGTATAAGTATATAAAACAAAACGATTGTGATGAAAATACACATATCTCGAACGCTTAATATCAATTTCTATCATCAAGATGCAAAATGCAAAGAAAAAATCCTCATCTTCGCAAAATATGCTTACAGCTCATTTTGTTTTATAATAAAATACCTTAAAGACAAAAAGATGAAAAAAAGAAGAAATACACAAAGTACTGTAACTTGGTACATCTTAACAATGAGTTGTCAAATCATTAAATTCAATTTGGAGAATTAAGGATTATTTTTGATTATGCAAAAAGCAATTCGCACATCTATCACGTGTCCACACTAATTATGATTATTAAATACAGAGTAATTATTAATAAGGTGACATCAAAATCAAATGGGTATCGTGAAGGAAACCCTTCATTAGGTTAGAAAATCTAATACACTTCAAACCTCAAAATTCTATTGACGATTCCTTTGTTGTAATTTAAACATGTAGTATGTTTATTCTCAAATAGTAGCGCTGTGTTTGAAAAAAATAATGGGTGTGGGGACAGCTCTAGTAACTCGATAAAATATTGATTCTTAATTGAAATCGATCTGATGATGATGTACAATTTTGACAATAGTTTATTTGTACGATTTAAATAAGTTTCAATTTTTTCCCCTTAAATTTGAACAAATAAGATCAAGAGAGAATTATATTATATCCAACCCAAAAATGACATAAAAGCTTGGATTCTGCATTAGGGATAATTGTTTTATAACTGATATTTTTACCGGATTTTAATCAGAATGTTTCTTCGATGAATTTTTGAAATAAATTTGCGTTTCGTTATAGTATCAGAATATTTTCAGTTACGATGCGAATCAGGTTTCTCCCTTAATTAAGCTTTGTTTGGCAGTTCAAGTGTCTATTTTATTGTTTCTGTAAAAACATGCATTTATTACAATTGTGGAACAGAGTCATCATTTTTGTTTTTTGTTTTGTTTATTTTTATTCAATCGTTTAGTTTTAAAAAAAATCAACTCTTAAATTGTCCATTGAAATGATATTTCTAATAGCAAACACGACATTGTGTATGATCATGTATTACCATGTCGCTTATTTTGATAAGTAACAAATATTTTGTCTTTTAGGGACTCATTTTACATATTATTTTGTCGATCATTAAACTATGCATTAGACATACTACGAACAATCATCATACAAAAGTAACTAGCTGATGACATATAAAGTCAGTAAATGATTTTTAGCATACGCGTATTTGGAAAGTTATCATTAAATCTGATTTAGATTTGAATCCTGATTATTTTTCATATTTATTTGTTTTATAATTTTGAAATGTAAAGCGATGTATGTCTGTTTATGTAATTTTCATAATGTGGCATGCAGTTAAAATCAAAAGCTTATCATTTCTTGATTTCAACATACTACTTATTCACTTCTAATTGCTTTATTGGAATTATATGTCACACGATTTACATGATACGCTTCAGCTATAAATAACAAATAGATTCTTAAGACATAACGTTGGTTTTGGTTTTTACTAAATTCAAAGGGGTTTGAGGTTAAGAAATTGCCTGTATAATTTGTAATCTAGATGTCAATAAAATGTTTCCTTTCGTGATCTCCTTTATATTACAAACAAATGGTTTCAACCATTCTGACTCGTTTAACAACTTTTAGTTATTTGTATATCCATATCATATTAAATAATATCATATTAGCACAAGTTAGATAGTTTCTTTTTTCCTTTTTAAAACAAGAACTTTACTGAATGAGCAATATTTGAAAAAAAATTACAAAGAAAAATGAAAAAAACCTGTTTTGGTAATTTTTGCCTTTACCATGCATTGGACCAATCGGCAGGCTATACGTTAAACACCCAAAAACTGCGTTACCAAATATGGTAAAAGCACTGAGGACATAGCCTTATTTGGAAATGTTTCAACGTGTCTTGGAATCTAAATTACAGAAAAGTCAGAAACTGATTATGAATCTTTTTCGCATACATAAGATTGCTTCAATAAATCACATGAATATCTTAACATTGTAAATCCATATATACCATATTCAAGTCTTCGAAACTAGGGATGAATTGCTACATAGGACATCCACAGGTCAAAGGTTAGAGCTATGTTAGTTCCTGTAATATATTGAAACAGACGGAAACGCTACATATGCATAAATGTGAACAGAATGCTTCCAAAACGGATTGTCGTTCTTATAGAATCAATTTGCTATAAACAACAACGTTAAATCCCTCTCTTTGCAATCTTATAATGTTTCTAGTGATTTTTTTTTTCGAAAAGAAACATATTCCTTTGAGAGTTGTGAATCCTTATGTCGTCTTTAAGTATGATTTCAAATATATATGAGTCATTTACAAAGTCTTCTGTAAGCGTGATTTCAATGTGTCGTTTTTCTGAACGATCCTAACCTATCATCTATAAGTATGATTCCAGATCGTGATTCCAACTTGTCGTCTTCAAGTATGAGGCCAACCTGTTGATCTTCAGTGTGATCCCAAACTTTCGTAAGTGTGTCTTCATCACGTAGTCTGTAAGTATAAATCGAACCTGCCATCTGTAAGTGTGATTACAACCTATTGTCTATAAATGTAGTTACATTTCGCCTGTAAGTGTGATTACATCATTTCTTCTGTAAGTGTGATTACATCATTTCTTCTGTAAATGAGATTACAACATTTCTTCTGTAAGTGAGATTACATCATTTCGTCTGTAAGTGTGATTACAATGCTTCTTCTGTAAATGAGATTACAACATTTCTTCTGTAAGTGTGATTACATCATTTCGTCTGTAAGTGTGATTACAATGCTTCTTCTGTAAGTGTGATTACATCATTTCTTCTGTAAGTGTGATTACATCATTTCTTCTGTAAGTGTGATTACATCATTTCTTCTGTAAGTGTGATTACATCATTTCTTCTGTAAGTGTGATTACATCATTTCTTCTGTAAGTGTGATTACATCATTTCTTCTGTAAGTGCGATTACAACATTTCTTCTGTAAGTGTGATTACATCATTTCTTCTGTAAGTGTGATTACAACATTTCTTCTGTAAGTGTGATTACATCATTTCTTCTGTAAGTGTGATTACAACATTTCTTCTGTAAGTGTGATTACAACATTTCGTCTGTAAGTGTGATTACAACATTTCTTCTGTAAGTCTGTAAGTATGATTACATATTTTTTATGTAAGTATGATTACATCAGTCTACAAATATCCTTGTTGTATATTAACGCTGACATTACGCTATCTGTTGACAATGTGTAACATATATATTGAAATCTATGAAGTGACACTGCACTATGCTTTGATACTGAGTAATATCACTATATGATATATTGAGTTTTTCCAAGTTATATCAATCATTTATGTTGACCGGTATGGAACGAGGAATCTCATCAAACCATAGAATCATTGGAAACACATGTTGCAGGACAGATTATCAAATACCTCTTCACCACTGTTAGGGGAACCAAGTACCAGTCGTCAAAGTGAAAACAAAACTAAACTGCAAATAGTATATATCGACGTTGTAAAGTGACATTGGTGCATATGTTGAAGGAATTAAGGTACATTGTAGTATCTATGAACAATGTCAAGCAATAATGGAACACATGTTGACGTCAGAAAGTGACACCAAAGTAATGTCATAAAAATAATGGCTCTGTATTATCTAATAATTGTGATGTGAAAACTGTATTATATATTGACAATATGAAGTTGCACTCTATAATACATTGACACTGTTAAGTGAGGCTATCATATAGACAGAATGTATGTATTGCCACTTTAATATATACCGAGACTGTTAAATAATGCTGTGACATATCATGACTCATGTGAAGTGACAATGTAGTATATATAAGGAATGATAATAAAATAACCCTCTTTATTTTACAAGAATTGAAGAACAAGTTTTTTTTTTTTTCAACTGATTACCACGACAATTGTTAGCCCATATGGAAGAGCGCGAGAGTGGTACTACTGGGAGAGGATACCGGGATATTAGGGAAATACGTTTCATGTTCGCTTCGGTCATATACTCGAAAGGCTAGCTCATTACTGTTAGGCCAGCCGACCACCCTTGTTTAATATTTTTTACGATGTGGAATGACTTTATAGTATTATGTAGAATACGTCTTGAGAATCGAAAAAAACTTAATCTATGTAATGTTATTCTCTGGAAGCAATATAGTCTTCATTGGAGAAAGTGGTAACAATCTTAGCGCCCTGGTTCAAGTACATAAACAACAACTGTACCAAAATACGCAAAAAAGCAATAGCTTAAGTAACATTTGGATATTTGTGAACAAACAACTTTTAAGATGTTTCCTTTTCATAAAATATTTTCTGAAAATCTATCGAAAAGGAGGAAAAAAGAAAAAAAAATTCACATCAAAACCAAAATTGAAAAGTATACATATATACTATTACCTCCAAATTCTATGACGTCATGATAGACAATAAGGTCATTATTGATGACGTCATATTGTGTAACTATGTAGCCAACCAAGTAAATCTGCTGAGATAAAGAAACTAATTGTAAAGCGTCTGAAGATTAGATATGAAATCTCTTTTGCTTTACAGCTTAGACATGTTTCCAACTTCTATGTTTTTTTATATATGTATCGGACACTGCGAATTTTAACTTTCTTATATAGAAGTTGGGAAGTGATACTGTAAAATAAATTGATGTTGTTGATTAATACTGTAGTATATATATTGGTGTTTTCAAGTTTCAGAATATCTTGATGTTGTGAAGTGAGATTGTGACGTGACTTTAATTTAGATAGACGTTGTGAAGTGAGATTGTAACGTGACACTGGTTCAGATAGACGTTGTGAAGTGAGATTGTGACGTCACTCTAGTTTAGATAGACGTTGTGAAGTGAGATTGTAACGTGACACTGGTTCAGATAGACGTTGTGAAGTGAGATTGTGACGTGACACTAGTTCAGATAGACATTGGGAAGTGATATTGTGACGTGACACTGGTTCAGATAGACGTTGTGAAGTGAGATTGTGACGTGACACTAGTTCAGATAGACATTGTGAAGTGAGATTGTGACATGACACTAATTTAGATAGACATTGGGAAGTGAGATTGTGACGTGACACTAGTTCAGATAGACGTTGTGAAGTGAGATTGTGACGTGACACTAATTTAGATAGACGTTGTAAAGTGAGATTGTGACGTGACACTAGTTCAGATAGACATTGGGAAGTGAGATTGTGACGTGACACTAGTTCAGATAGACATTGGGAAGTGAGATTGTGACATGACACTAATTTAGATAGACATTGGGAAGTGAGATTGTGACATGACACTAATTTAGATAGACATTGTGAAGTGAGATTGTGACATGACACTAATTTAGATAGACGTTGTAAAGTGAGATTGTGACATGACACTAATTTAGATAGACGTTGTGAAGTGAGATTGTGACGTGACACTAGTTCAGATAGACATTGGGAAGTGATATTGTGACATGACACTAGTTCAGATAGACATTGTGAAGTGAGATTGTGACGTGACACTAATTTAGATAGACATTGTAAAGTGAGATTGTGACGTGACACTAATTTAGATAGACGTTGTAAAGTGAGATTGTGACATGACACTAATTTAGATAGACATTGTGAAGTGAGATTGTGACGTGACACTAATTTAGATAGACGTTGTAAAGTGAGATGAGACTAATTTAGATAGACATTGTGAAGTGAGATTGTGACGTGACATTGTGAAGTGAGATTGTGACGTGACACTAATTTAGATAGACGTTGTGAAGTGAGATTGTGACGTGACACTAATTTAGATAGACATTGTGAAGTGAGATTGTGACGTGACACTAATTTAGATAGACATTGTGAAGTGAGATTGTGACGTGACACTAATTTAGATAGACGTTGTGAAGTGAGATTGTGACGTGACACTAATTTAGATAGACGTTGTAAAGTGAGATGGTGACGTCACTCTAGTTTAGATAGACATTGTAAAGTGAGATTGTGACGTCACTCTAGTTTAGATAGACGTTGTAAAGTGATATTGGACAGAAGAGTGAGAAGGGACACTTATGACATCATAGTTTATATATTATATATGTAAAACAATTCAGTGAAGTGACAATATAGTGATACTATACAATGTGTAATCATTGTATTCTGACACTTTGGATCTCTGTAAAATGGAGGATCCTGAGAGCAGAATAGAACGTATCAATGTTTTAAACTTTATTAGTACATCCCTAAGGTTTACATGAAATATGTGCCTGATAAAGAACTATTTGTTCTAATGGTTCATAGCTTTTTGTGGTCATCATGTTATGCCTCACAACTAACATAATTCGTTATATAATTAATTATCTTAATTGATCATTGTGTAACATAATCATAATATTTTAATCGAAAGCACTTTATGTCTCCAAAATATATTGATATTGGTGTTATACACTTATTTTCTACTTACTTTTTTAATACAACGTTTAGAATTCGCTACGTGTAGGCGATAATTCTGGTTAATACAACAATTAGTATCTTGTTTATGTTATTATACTGTCTATGTATCTCATTATGGTTAATGTTCTGTAATAATCGCAATGGCCACATTGACTTTTAAGATTCGTAGACAACTACACTTTTTTCAGGAACACTTGTCTGTTGTGCATTGTCATAAATATCATAAGACACGTGTAATAACACTATTATGAATTTCATAGATAAGTCACATAAATGCACTGTCTGCGCTAAAATATATTTGTCTGACAGAGATATCAGTGTAAGAGTTTTACTTACTTTCACTAATTTTCCAGAAATACAGTGGACTTTATCTAAACCGGACTCTATGCAATCCAGATATCTACATAATTCGGTCAAATAATTAAGTCCCAATTCTATCAATATTGTAACAAGGGATTCCCTATAATTTGGAACTCTTTACTAACCGGCCAATTTATTTGGTTCCAAAGGTGTTTCGTTTAGACAGATTCACTGTATAATATTCCTCTTGTAATTCAAATCACGGAATTATTGAACTTGTAAACTGATAGCATTCATCTTAAGGCCAGTGACATATCAACCTATCGAACTCATTAAATTCTATATTACACATCATATAAGATCTTCGATAAAAATTTTATATATTAAATACAAAAATGAAATGTGGGCGTATAAACCAAAAATCTTACAGAGCTGAACCACTAAATAGACATATTAGTACGATCACAAAGACAGCAAAATTAAACACATTAAATAGACACAAGGACAGTAGAACCAGGTACTCTAGAAGGGTAAGCATATTTGATCTGTAACTGACGACTGTATTTTAAATTACAGGTTTTTATCAATCTGTATCTCTCAAAACCATTTCTGAATGAAGAGACATGGTAGTAATAGAACAAACTATTCAATATCAAAGACAACATACAGCATATTAATTGCCAATCTTTGGAAAACAGGAATGTTGCAATGCAGAGTTGACTAATTCATAGATGGGAAAATGATCCTGATTAACATACAGATTATTGGTATTACCTTATAATGAAAGATATAAGTATGCGACTGATGTGAATTGTGTACTGTGTATATTACTTGATGAACCAAGTCAAATACAAAACTTAGTAATTTGTACTGTGTATAATTTGATGACCCTAGTCAAAAACAAAACGTTGTAAACTGTACTGTGTATATTATTTGATGAACCTAGTCAAATACAAAACGCTGTGATTTGTACTGTGTATATTATTTGATGAACCTAGTCAAATACAAAACGCTGTAATTTGTACCTTTGTATAGTATATAATGAACGTAGTCAAATACGAAACGCTGTAATTTGTACTTTTGTATAGTATTTAATGAACCTAGACAAATACGAAACTTTGTAATTTGTACTGTGTAGATTATTTGATGACCCTGGTCAAATACAAAACTTTGTAATTTGTACTGTGTATATTATTTGATGAACCTAGTCAAATACAAAACGCTGTGATTTGTACTGTGTATATTATTTGATGACCCTAGTCAAATACGAAACTGTAATTTGTACTATGTGTATAATTTGATGACCCTAGTCAAATACAAGACGCTGTAATTTGTACTGTGTATATTATTTGATGAACCTAGTCAAATACAAAACGCTGTAATGCGTACTGTGTATAACATTTGATTAACCTAGTCAAATACAAAACTTTGTAATTTAAAGATCGGCATATCTCAACACTAAATTAATGTCACCTGATATAAACATAAATGTTTTGACCTTTTGTGTTGACACCGTTGAGATAATCAACTTACCTGCAAATGATGACAGTTAATACTTGAAAATTTAATAACAATAACGAATATATATATATATATATCGATTATCATTTGGCTAAAAGTGTATAGTGTGAGAATAAATGAAAGTAAAGCAGAACTGAATGCAATAATAAATTCCAGCGTAGTTTTATTAATACAATGTAAGTTTTATCTATTGTGCCAATAGGACGTTCAGTAGAAATTCTCTTTCGGTATTATTTTGTATTTTTATCTTATTTTGTAACTGCGTATGTGACGTCTTAGTTTGGAGAATCTGAGGTACCGTCAACAAATTTAAATTCGATTTTGATTGGTCGAAAAATATAATTTTTTGATGAAGTTGAAAAAAAAAGAAACGTAAAAGTACATCAACCTTCACTTTATCGACGATAAAAAGTTTCTTATTTATCACAATTAAACAGAAATTCTTTCCAAAAGTAGATTTCGAAATATTGTTTATTGGAAAGCTAAGAACCAAACCAATTTCTAATTTTAACACCAATGTGCATTTAACATGTAACATGTAACATTTATCTAATGAAAACCTCAACGTTTACTGTATAATTTTGCAATTGTCTCAGTATCATTCGGTTACAATTCAAAGAAAGAAATAATTTACGTAAGGAAAATATCATCCCGATAATGAGAACGAATGTCTATTAATCATGAAATAAACAAAAATAATTTGTGTCCTATTAAACAGATTCTGATGGCTGTGGTAAAAGGCAAAGCTCGGCAACGTATTATTTTCTTCTTTTTTAGAATTTCTTTCAAAACTCACAAATTATCATTAATAGTTATTTCTTGGTTCGTTTTTTTTTAGTTTGATTTATTTGTTTTTGTGTTTTTTAAATTTATTTTATTTTCTAGAAATTTGGGCTCCTTGACTTTTATGTTTTTTATAAAGATATTCATTTGATTCTTAAAGAGGACCTTGGACTGCTTCGGGTTTGAATCCATCAGAAAATTACGAAATTTTGACATGGAGAATAAAATTCGATGCATTCGACAATTCAGATACCTTATAATGCTATATCTTCCAATGGTGTCTTCTACTGCTTTCGTCACTGCTGCAGAAAACACAGGGTCTAAAATGTTAATTAGATACAACTCACGCTACCAACAGTTTGTGCCAATTTGTTTATCAAACATGTTGTTTCTCAATTTTTCTTACCTACTATTTATAAAGATGGCCCACAAATTAACGTTTTTTTGGAATAAAAAAACACTCGTGTAGAACCTCATTTGAGCACTACCTACTATAATGCTGAACGGCCACACAAAGACGAAGCATTACTTTGAATATGATTAGATATGGTGTCGACACAATTGTTATATAATTTGGGGCATTTTGCTTCTGTAGCTCAGCCTAGCTAATAGATGTGTCAGATGATTATTACGAACGGTCTAGCATATGAGGTCTTCTGATTTAAATCCGGATTATGTTCATAAAGAAGTTAAAACGTTGCTTGTACAATTATGATGTGTAACTATCGGCAATGAAACCCGAGTGTCTTATTTCTGGTTGTTGAAAGATCTAAAAACAAAAACAAAAACAAAACAAAAAAACAAAAAAACAAAAACAAATAAGTATTAAGTTAAAAAGTTAAGATATAATTTATATAAATTCTGGCCCTGTTAAAGACGAACGGTTTACGTCCTTAAAGTGAGTAGACACAGACAGTTCATCACACGAAAATGTCTCTCATTCAAAACACCGCAAAAATGTTCATTAGAAGACGTAGTTCGTTACCTCGACGGGAGTATCAATTCAAATTAATGTTTTAAGTCTTATCCACTATAATACACTGAGCTACCGTATTCAAACATTGAGAATCACTTTATATAGAACATTAACGTATTAGTAAATAAAATTTAATTTTCAAAACATTTTCACTTTATCTAGTCATAAACGGAACATCAAAATACAAAGAAATAATAATCTTCATAACATTGCTTTAAATAAATCTTGGTAATGTACTCTGTAGATCTTCGTTATAACGTATGTTTAATCCATTGTTCAAGTCACCGACCATTTTACTTATTTCAATAATTTTTCCATCAGTGTCTTCACTCAACGCATACTACAAAACTATACCATCATATGCGAACCTTACAAAGTTATGTTACCGGGGATATAATATTGTCATGAGAAACATGTATTATTTATGTGTTTTGTTTTCACTTTTGAAAATTGTTTGTACATTTCGTGCTAAAACGCAGATGATGGGCCTAAAATTATACTTATATTTCTTATTTTATTTTAATCTTACTAATATTTAATCGTAAGTGTATTTATTCTATTTTGAAGGATAATGTTTTTTGACGATGTGTATGATATGATAATCAATAAATACTTTGAATGAACAATAAAATTTATTTGTTCTAAATTTGATTTGAATATTTATTTCCTCAAAACAAAAATACTGTATCATTCCCAAACAATGTTTTCTGTTCCGTTAACGCTGATATGACACAAAGAAATATGCCTCACTTGTGACATCCAGATAAATCATTATCATTATTATAACAAAACAAGATTAACGTGAGATCTGAAATAGGAATTTTGAGTCACTGATGTTTGATATTGTATCTGAACTCTGTTTTGTTGTATATCTTTTATAACGACCAAACGTCTCAATAAGGTCATTTAATATCAATACATTGTTTAATGACACCGTGTATAACATGAGGTGATTTGGTCAGGATTACCAGTTGCAAAGGGCAAAATGTAAGTGTATTTGGTATTCTCTGAGAACCTAGTCCAACTTGTAAAATACAATAGGTGAAAATTTAAGCTACAATATCGAAAAAAAGCGAGAAAGCATGATAAAGATATTGATGATTCAGAATAGGATGTTTCCAGGATATTCCTTGCGCTGAAACTAAAAAAGGTGTGTAGAAATGTATTAATAATGATTGAAACACGTTTTAATTCAATATTAGAATAATGTTTAGTACGTTTGTGGCAATGCCAGTGACTTTCAATAGACAAATGTTTACACAAATATTTTAAATAAGCTAATTTATGTAATGACAAAGTGACAAATTACTTCAAAAACCAGTTTTCCGTGGTCATGTTATATAATGTTTTGTAGATTTTGTGGATCCCTCCATACACTTGAAATACTCTAGTGGATATTTTCTATCGCCAACTGTCTTCAAAGTGTAGTACGTGCAATTTGGCAAATGATGTCAAGATGTGTAGCTTCACTGACCGACAGTAGATTAAGATTTAAGATGGTAGCACTGTGACGTAAGAATAATCGGAAAATGCCATCTTCACACTGTACACGGCATTATGAATTATTAGATGATAACGTAGTATTCATTATTGTAGATTAATTATTGTAAAGCAAGAACATATTCGAGGCAATAGATAATCAAAGAGAGATAATCCACTGAAAATGCGTTAAACGTGGGAGACAGGCATCACATGCCATCGCATATTCTGGTCATGGATACGGTTTGATGTGCATTGTAGTTATGACGAAGGTAATTATATAACTAGTTGTTCAAACTTGGCTGGAAATGCTATTTTCTCTTCACTGTCGGAAGTGACACATTCTAGGTTACCATAATCTGTATATAGACGGCAATGTTTGTAAATGCGTGTTTGCGTGTGTGTGTGTCAAGATTCTTTTGAGTTTGGAATGAAGCCAAGTTTCAGGTCATGATAATCACGTTTTGTAAAAGAAAATGTATGAGTATGCACTTGCAGTAATTGTTGAGCACTACATGCTGTCTGACCTTATCGTAAAGGTCAATGTATTCTTCCTCAATTATGAGTCATCAATTGTTGTGATATCATATGGTAGATAATAGTAAAATCTAGCTCGGAACAAGTTTATATGAATCAGACATTGACCGCTGTAAAGTTAATATTTGTGATTAAGCGTACTGTGTGTCTGTGTCTCTTACATACTCACAAGTAATCTACTTCCGGTGTAAGTAGATAAAAGATGTCTGCGATTAAACGTACTATGTATCTAAGTTTCCTACATACTAGAAGGTAATCTACTTCCGGTGAAAATACCTATAAAGCTTTATTTTTTCTGCTCTTGACCAACAACTTGTGTTCCTGCAATATTTAATTCAAATGATATTTTGAATATTATAAAACTTAAGAAACAACGTAAGTATTTTAAGAGAGTCATTTCTAACAAAATTAAAATCAACTAAATAGCTAGAGAGAAAAAAAACTCTTGACATAGCGTTGTTTACCAAAATGTATTATTGCCAGATCTATATACAATGATCTCTAAGGAAAACCTTGAGACACTGTACGTGGTGTTGCATGTGTACTAATCATGGGTTGTACACACATAGCAATCCATTAAACGAGGTTAAATCTATGATTTTAAAATGTTTTTCCCAAAAACTAATCCGTGTATTTTTACACAAATATTTATAGATCTGTATGTTTTGCATAACACAGTTACCGTTCCTTCCATTTGATCAAAATGGAGTAGCTCAGTTACCGTTCCTTCTAATTGCTCAAAATGGAGTAGCTCCGTTACAATCAACTTCCAACACATCAAACTGAAGTAATACTTTACCGTTCCTTCAAATTGATTAAAATGAAGCAGTGCAGTTACCGTTCCGTCCAATACATCAACATTGAGCAGCTCAGCTACAATCCCTTCCAATACATAAAATTGAGCTGCTCATTTACATTCCCTTCCAATTGCTCATTGATCAAAATTGAGCAGATCAGTAACCTTTTCTTCCAATTGATCAAAATGAAACAGCTCAGTTACCGTTCCTTCAAATTGAATCTGCTCATTTAACGTTCCGTCCAATTCATCAAAATTGAGCACGCTGTTACAGTCTCTTCCAATAGGTCAAAATGAAGCAACTCAGTAACAGTTCCTTCCAATACAATACAATTTAGCAGCTCAGCTACAATCCCATCCAATACATAAAATTGGGCAGCTCATTTACAGTCCCTTCCAAATGATCATTGCTCAAAATTGAGCAGCTTAGTATACCGTTCCTTTCAATAAATCAAAATTGAGCAGCTTAGTTACCGTTCCTTTCAATAAATCAAAATTGAGCAGCTTAGTTACCGTTCCTTTCAATAAATCAAAATTGAGCAGCTCAGTTTCAGTCAATTCCAGTTCATCCGATTCGCGTATGAAGAAAAAATGTACAGCTTCGATGATTTGAGAAATCAGGACTTAGAACTAAATCACAAACAATAATATGGCCTGGTTATAAAAAAGAAGGTCAAAGCGAAATACGATTAACCTTTAAAGTGAAGAAGTAACACAGTCTTCAGAGTTCCCGTTGAAGTACCTCAAGGTATAGGAAATAAAACTACACGAAAGCACCACAAAATATTTCTTAGTATCAATAATAATGTCTCAGTTCGAAATAATGTATTCTTTCCTGACCAACAAGCAGAATGTATCATGAAAACTACTACAGTGTTTTGCAATTATTCCAAATTCTGAAACAGCGGTGTATGTTGAAAAATTGCTATACCGAAAATAATTATTACAGGTGTCTAATATTTGTAATAACTATGATGATATTGTGTTTGGGATCTATGAATATTAGTGTAAGTAATTCCTCAAATAGCGACATCTAATCAATCCTTTAGTGATACGGAGCGTTATCAGTAGTATTCCAGATTAATGTTTGTATAATGTTTTGGATTCCCGTGTCAAACCAGGACATGGAATCACCAGTGTTATAAACGTTGAAGAAGCATAAGGTAGCATTTGAAAATGGAACTGTTAATACCATGGCCGTTTTAGAACGCGTTTGTTAGCGGTCAGTTTCTGATCAGCGGAACGAACTTTGAAGGAGAATCGGACACCAATGTACTTGATATCACTCCCTTCCAACATTATCATTCTGGCGTTTTAGCCTATGGTCGGTGTCTCCCGAGTTCCTAATTTAGTTTTTTTCTGTTACCTTTGTGTCTCCAAGACATTCTCCGACTGTCTTTTTCTAATCCTCCGAGTTCATATTGTTTTGATAGTATGTCCTCTGAACTTCTTTCATTGTCTCCTGTCAATTTCCTTGCCTCCTAAACTCCTAGTCTATCAGTTCGTCCTCTGAGGTCCTGTTGTCTTTCCCTGGTGCTTTCATATTATGTTTCTCTTGACTTTTCGGGTTATAGGTTCCCATTTTTGTGGTTTTCATTTCTCTGGAGGTTTATTTACCTTACGTATAATCATTGTCATATCTCTTATGTTTCAATTTTCTAACTCTGTTTTATTGTCTTTTCTCTGGTGTTTTTGTCGTCATTACCACAACTTTCTTCTGGTTAATATTTGTAATGCTTTGGTGTTGATGGGTTTTGTGATATTTGCTGTTTTTCTAGTGCACTGATGTCCTCCAAGTGTTCGTTTTCTTGATTTTCTAACAATTATAATAACCGATAACCTTCAGTTCCCTTTAGAAATAACTGAATTGAGCAACTTTCTATCGTATAATTTATGTAGACAAACATATCGCAATATATCGAAAACAATTAGGTATTATTAATTAGTAAAGAATACAATTGTATAATTAAATGGAAGACATTTTCAAAAAATCAGCATATCATCTGCTTATGGTGATATCAGTACAAATTCAATATGCCATTTTAAAAAAGACTTAGAAATTTAGAAAGTTGTCTTAATCGCTTAGCTACACTGATATCAGTAGATGCACAGGTGCCAAATACTTCCGTTCGATTGGATTAACAGTCAGAGGTCAGCAGAAACATCGCAATGACACATCATTAATGAACTGCAATTTTTAATCAGACAATTCAATTGATTGTTTGTGACGCTGCAATTAATTTCCACGTGATATTCCGATGGAATGTATATATATACACATATATCATTCAGATGACAATAATAATAAGCTTATACTGCAGATATCAACATACATCAATAATAACAATATACATCAATTACTATAAAGCAATAAGTTATAAATCAGAAATCATCATAAAAATGACTCCATGAAGCTGTGCGAAAGATTCAGAAGCTGCGATAATCTCACCTTGTGAATCTCACGAGGAAAGAAACTACATACCAAGCTCCTTAGGAGGGAAAGTGTTAGGATGAAGAAACAAAATGTTTTATTTTCTGCTATCTGTGTTATGATCACCTTCGTCGTGAAACACGGGAGATAATTCATTAACAGTTCAACCTTGCAGGCGTCATGCTAAACAATACAAATTCTTCACCATGTGGACTCTGATAATGGTACTAAATGGTATTCTGTTGTTTAATAACACTCTTTACATATTTTATATTGTTACACGTGCATTATATGAACTAACGGAGCTGTGATTGGCTGAACGTTCTTATTGATTCTATCATGTTACCAAAACTTAATGTCGTTATTTGTATTGTGACGTAACCAAAGTCAGAGAATGAAGTGACGATATTGTAAATCTAGATTTTACATCCGTGTGATAAAATTCTGTTTTGACAAATTTTGCACTCATGATTATGTAATAAACAGACTCTTCCAGGAACACCGGTTACCTCACAGAAGCTGGATAGTTACCGAGCGTCTAATGAAATGGAAAGACTTGTTTCATCAATCTCATATGAAAATCATATAAGGTCCTATATGCCATATATGTGAAGGTTTTGTGTTACCAAAATTGTCATAAACAAGGAAAACTCAGAATTCCTTTCTGTCTTGTCAACGCCGTATTAATTTCCCTTTGGTTGATTTCTCCAAAACTTTTTATCTACTTGTATCACATTAATATGAATACATATACGATTTAAATAGTTGTCTTTATTTTACTGCCTTGATAAAAGAAATTTGAGTTTACATTTGTTTCCACTGTTTAAAACGTTTCATCACATGTCTCCATATCACTCTTTTTAAATTTTATACCATTTCAGCTTCCAATGTAAAAAGTTAACACGATCAGTATTGTCTGTAGAAGCTTGCTGTAACTGTGTCATTTTGTCAGACGTTGTATTGTTTTATCAAATTTATGTCGAGTGGTAACTATTTGGTTCACTATCTGTTTGTTTAATACGCACAAATTATGAAACAATCATTTCAAACACCAGCACTTGAAAATCACACACATTCATATCTTACAATTTGATAGGGAAAATATAATTATGAAAGACAATTATAGTTTTTGTGTATCTACATTTACACATCATTTCTTTATCATTGAATATGTCAAATAATACATTGTCAATATTTTTAACCTTTTTCATATGATAAAACTTGTTACTTGATTTAGGATGTTTTCCATCTGATAGGTTGGGATTTATAGTAGTTGATAAGCTGCAATATTTTTTTTTTTGTTTTGTTTCTTTTTGAAAACCATAATTAATATCAAATATATTCTACTCGTATAACAAAATATAAAGATATTTATCATGCGTGGTAAGCGTTAAAGAAATAATATTTATGTCCTACTGTTATTATGTATATGATATTAAATGACTGAAAACGTGTAAATACCCTCTATATATTGTATAAGTATGCTGATAAGTCAAAATGTTAAATTATCCCGAACAAATTTAACACAATTCAAGGCCTTTGTAACACGCACATTGGGCTATTTTAAGGCAATAGGTATCAGACAATAGTTCACTGAAGCTGTGTAGTACAGTTACACATATCTCAAGATCATAGAAGTTGTCAGTAACGAAAAATGCCGAATAAATTACATATGTGTATATATATCAACAGCTTTACGCCTATGTCTAATTTTACCGTACAGTTTAATCTGTCAGCCTCTCTTATGTCACAAGTTACAAGCGGGATATCGAAAATAATGCAAAACATCACCAATTGCTAAAAAAAAAAAAAGAATTCTGAAAGAAAATTACCATGAAGCGATATTCATCAACTGAATACTCAGGTGATAGTGGCTTGTGGTTCTTTAGTCTCGATTCCCAATCTGTTGACCGGAGTTGGTGTATTTTTGCGCATGCGTTGATACAACTCGGCGTCTGGTATTTTAAGTAGGTGTTCTTTTCGTGCAACCGTCTGGAAAAATGAAAAGCTATAACTTTTCTACACTTGCATGTTACTTGAATAATATTTTAAAATATATTCAGTGTTGTATACATATCAAACTATGGTACATGTGGGATTGAATTTATTCTGTCCCCGTTACGGGCCTCTCGCCTGACACATATCACGACCGCGGCAAGAGGGCGAGATAAAGGGGGCGTGGTCCAGACGTTCCAAACCCGGAGGTCAGACAAAGGGTTACAGAGTCACCCACGCGTAGGAATACATCACATGTTTGTGGTGGTATAACAAAAAGGCGGGGCGACCGGCAGTTATCGAGCTTGGTGGTGATTCGGTCGTAATCAATGAAGGAGGGAAATAGTTTGGTTGATAAATAACAGGAGTTATCTTACTCGTCAGTGAACCGTGAAACAGTCATCTGTCCCTTTTATATGTACAATAAGATCCTGGTTATCGCAGGTGTTCGTATACATTATAACGTATGAGAACGTGATATCATCAGCCATCTACTTACAGTGCTACATAGCTAGTCAGCCTGCACCAGGGCGACTGTTTTACAGACTGGCTTACGAAACCTATTAACATCCTATTGCATTTGACAAAACAGATTTGCATCTACAAAAACTATAACAAAAAAATGCAGTTCTTATGACAATTGCATATTTGCCGTAAAATCAGGATATTGAAAGTAATATTACTATAATAAATACGTAGAAAGGAATCACATCCATCATTATTTCATTACCAATTATTATTTGAGAAAAATAATTACCTTAACTTAGTATGAATCAATTATATATATATATTTCATTATCCATATATAAATATATACATTTTTTTTTCATTTAAAAAGTATAGAAAGAAATAGCTTACTATAGTTAATATAGAACTATTTGGTTTGATAAAACCATCAAACGTCTAGTGGTAGGTTCGATATACTGTTAAACTGTTAGATAGTTCGTAAGATAAAATATCAATATAACAAAGAATGAATATATCTACATTACATAAAAAAACACTATAAAATACACCGCTTTATCGTTATGTTATATATAAAACATTATAGCATAGACTTGTAAGTAAGAAATGACATATACATTATCAGATAAGCAATAGACATTTTTGTGCTGTCACACAGAGTATATAATGAATCAAAGTTCTGTGTAATTTCAACTTCATAAAACTGTAATGTGTAATTGTTATTTCCTTTATTTTTTTCAAATGCTGAAGAGTTACAGAAATAGAGAGAAAACTATCACAAAAATAGATCAATATTGAAAGAAAAAACAAGCATGCACATGTACTTAAACACTAACACAGAGATGTACATTGACATACACACACTTACATACAGACTCACACAGAGATGTACATTGACAAACACACACTTACATACAGACTCACACAGAGATGTACATTGACATACACACACTTACATACAGACTCACACAGAGATGTACATTGACAAACACACACATACAGATTCACACACGGATGTACATGGACATACACACTCTTACATACAGACTCACACAGAGATGTACATTGATAAACACACACTTACATACAGACTCACACACGGATATTCATGGACAAACACACACATACATACAGACTCACACTGAGATGTACATTGACAAACACACACATACAGATTCACACACGGATGTACATGGACATATACACACTTACATACAGACTCACACAGAGAGATGTACATTGACAAAAACACACATACAGATTCACACACGGATGTACATGGACATACACACACTTACATACAGAGATGTACATGGACATACACAAACATACATACAGACTCACACACGGATGTACATTGACATACACACACTTACATACAGACTCATACAGAGATGTACATTGACATACACACACTTACATACAGACTCACAAACGGATGTACACTGACATACACACACTTACATACAGACTCACACAGAGAGATGTACATTGACAAACACACACATACAGATTCACACACGGATGTACATGGACATACACACACTTACATACAGACTCACACAGAGATGTACATTGACATACACAATTACATACAGACTCATACACGGATGTACATGGACATACACAAACTTACATACAGACTCACACAGAGATGTACATTGACAAACACACACATACAGATTCACACACGGATGTACATTGACATACACACACTTACATACAGACTCATACAGAGATGTAAATAGACAAACACACACTTACATACAGACTCACACAGAGATGTACATTGACATACACACACTTACATACAGATTCACACAGAGATGTAAATAGACAAACACACACTTACATACAGACTCACACAGAGATGGACAAACACACACTTACATACAGACTCACACAGAGATGTAAATGGACAAACACACACTTACATACAGATTCACTCACGGATGTATATAAACAAACACATACATACATACAGACTCACACATATATATGTACGTACACAAACACTCACATGCATACAGACTTACATACAGACACACATACGGATGTACATGGACGAACCCATACTTATATACAGACTTACATACAGACTCACTCACGGATGTACATGGACATACACACACTTACATACAGACTCACACAGAGATGTACATTGACATACACACACTTACATACAGACTCACACACGGATATTCATGGACAAACACAATCTTACATACAGATTCACACAGAGATGTAAATAGACAAACACACACTTACATACAGACTCACACAGAGATGTACATTGACATACACACACTTACATACAGACTCATACAGAGATGTACATTGACATACACACACTTACATACAGACTCACACAGAGAGATCTTACATACAGATTCACACAGAGATGTAAATAGACAAACACACACTTACATACAGACTCACACAGAGATGTACATTGACATACACACACCTACATACAGACTCACACAGAGATGTAAATGGACAAACACACACTTACATACAGACTCATACAGAGATGTACATGGACAAACACACACTTACATACAGACTCACACAGAGATGTAAATGGACAAACACACACTTACATACAGACTCACACAGAGATGTACATGGACAAACACACACTTACATACAGACTCATACATAGATGTACATGGACAAACACACACTTACATACAGATTCACACAGAGATGTAAATAGACAAACACACACTTACATACAGACTCATACAGAGATGTACATTGACATACACACACTTACATACAGACTCACACACGGATATTCATGGACAATCACAATCTTACATACAGATTCACACAGAGATGTAAATAGACAAACACACACTTACATACAGATTCACACAGAGATGTAAATAGACAAACACACACTTACATACAGATTCACACAGAGATGTAAATAGACAAACACACACTTACATACAGACTCACACAGAGATGTAAATAGACAAACGCAATCTTACATACAGATTCACACAGAGATGTAAATAGACAAACACACACTTACATACAGACTCACACAGAGATGTAAATAGACAAACACACACTTACATACAGACTCACACAGAGATGTTAATAGACAAACACACACTTACATACAGACTCACACACGGATGTACATTGACATACACACACTTACATACAGACTCACACAGAGATGTACATTGACATACACACACTTACATACAGACTCACACAGAGATGTACATTGACATACACACACTTACATACAGACTCACACAGAGATGTACATTGACAAACACACACTTACATACAGACTCACACAGAGATGTACATGGACAAACACACACTTACATACAGACTCATACCGGGATGTACATGGACAAACACACACATACATACAGACTCACACAGAGATGTACATTGACATACACACACTTACATACAGACTCACACAGAGATGTACATGTACAAACACAAAGCTACATACAGACTTACGTACAGACACACACACAAATGTACATTGACAAACAAACACTTACATACATACTCACAAAGGGATGAACATGGAAAAACACAAACCTTCATACAGACTCACAAACATATGTACATTGGCAAACACACACTTACATAAGACTCACACACAGAGATGTACATTGACAAACACACACTTACATACAGACTCACACACGGATGTACATTGACATATACATACTTACATACAGACTCACACATGTATATGTACGTAGACAAACACACACTTGGATACGGATTCACACCACACGGATGTACTTGGACAAACATATATACAGACTTACATACAGACTCACTCACGGATGTACATGAACAAACACACACATACATACAGACTCACACATATATATGTACATACACAAACACTCACTTGCATACAGACTTACATACAGACACACACACGGATGTACATGGACGAACCCATACATACATACAGATTTACATACAGACTCACTCACGGATGTACATGAACAAACACACACATACATAGAGACTTACATACAGACTCACACACGGATGTACATGTACAAACACATACTACTTACATACAGACTCACATAGAGATGCACATGAACAAACACACACATACATACAGACTTACATACAGACTCATACACGGATGTACATGGACAAACACACTTACATACAGACACACACACGGATGCACATGGACAAACCCATACTTACTTACAGACACACACACACGGCTCCACATGGACAAACACATACTTACATACAGACTCACACACGGATTTACATGGACAAACACACACATACATACAGACTCACACACGAATGTATATGGACAAACACACACTTACATACAGACTCACACAGAGATGTTAATAGACAAACACACACTTACATACAGACTCACACACGGATGTACATTGACATACACACACTTACATACAGACTCATACAGAGATGTACATTGACATACACACACTTACATACAGACTCACACAGAGATGTACATTGACATACACACACTTACATACAGACTCACACAGAGATGTACATGGACAAACACACACTTACATACAGACTCATACAGAGATGTACATGGACAAACACACACTTACATACAGACTCATACAGAGATGTACATGGACAAACACACACTTACATACAGACTCACACAGAGATGTACATGGACATACACACACTTACATACAGACTCACACACGGATGTACATGTACAAACACAAAGCTACATACAGACTTACGTACAGACACACACACAAATGTACATTGACAAACAAACACTTACATACATACTCACAAAGGGATGAACATGGAAAAACACAAACCTTCATACAGACTCACAAACATATGTACATTGGCAAACACACACTTACATAAGACTCACACACAGAGATGTACATTGACAAACACACACTTACATACAGACTCACACACGGATGTACATGGACATACACACACTTACATACAGACTCACACATGTATATGTACGTAGACAAACACACACTTGGATACGGATTCACACCACACGGATGTACTTGGACAAACATATATACAGACTTACATACAGACTCACTCACGGATGTACATGAACAAACACACACATACATACAGACTCACACATATATATGTACATACACAAACACTCACTTGCATACAGACTTACATACAGACACACACACGGATGTACATGGACGAACCCATACATACATACAGATTTACATACAGACTCACTCACGGATGTACATGAACAAACACACACATACATAGAGACTTACATACAGACTCACACACGGATGTACATGTACAAACACATACTACTTACATACAGACTCACATAGAGATGCACATGAACAAACACACACATACATACAGACTTACATACAGACTCATACACGGATGTACATGGACAAACACACTTACATACAGACACACACACGGATGCACATGGACAAACCCATACTTACTTACAGACACACACACACGGCTCCACATGGACAAACACATACTTACATACAGACTCACACACGGATTTACATGGACAAACACACACATACATACAGACTCACACACGAATGTATATGGACAAACACACACTTACATACAGACTCACACAGAGATGTACATTGACAAACACACACATACAGATTCACACACGGATGTACATGTACAAACACATACTACTTACATACAGACTCACATAGAGATGCACATGAACAAACACACACATACATACAGACTTACATACAGACTCATACACGGATGTACATGGACAAACACACTTACATACAGACACACACACGGATGCACATGGACAAACCCATACTTACTTACAGACACACACACACGGCTCCACATGGACAAACACATACTTACATACAGACTCACACACGGATTTACATGGACAAACACACACATACATACAGACTCACACACGAATGTATATGGACAAACACATATTTACATACAGACTCATACACGGATGTACATGGACAAACACACACTTACATACAGACTCATACACGGATTTACATGGCCAAACACATACTTACATACAGACTCATACACGAATGTATATGGACGAACACATACTTACATACAGACTCATACACGAATGTATATGGACGAACACATACTTACATACAGACTCATACACGGATGTACATGGACAAACACACACTTACATACAGACTCATACACGGATTTACATGGACAAACACACACATACATACAGACTCATATACGGATGTACATGGACAAACACACACTTACATACAGACTCATACACGGATGTACATGGCCAAACACATACTTACATACAGACTCATACACGAATGTATATGGACGAACACATACTTACATACAGACTCATACACGAATGTATATGGACGAACACATACTTACATACAGACTCATACACGAATGTATATGGACGAACACATACTTACATACAGACTCATACACGGATTTACAAGGACAAACACACATACATACATACAGACTCATACACGGATGTACATGGACGAACACACACATACATACAGACTCAAACACGGATGTACATGGACAAACACACACTTACACACGTTCACACGTTCGCATGTAATAATCACTCACGTGATATACAACATCACATAAATCATCCTCAAAACCACAAGGTTTGTATGTTTGTCTAATACCAAGATCTAAAGTTCATCTTACCACTTCAGACCCATCATGATATGATATACTGTAGATATTCTTTCCCTCATCAAGCAGTTTTATATAAAACGTGAAATAGTCACATAACAGAACTGTCCTACACAATGTTTGTGTGTAAGAGATAAGGCACACATTATCTAAGATACAGTAGATCACTGTATAGAAGGATTTTAGTAATAATGATGATGGAGTTTATTATAAAACTCGCCAGTTTGTATGGAGAATAATCATGGGTTAGGATGTCACCGAGAAAAAACAATCTGTCATGATGGTGTACAGTAACATAGACTGTGCAAATAATGAAGCATAACAGCTTAAACATTTACAAACTGTGCATATGATATGATATATTGTTTAATATTTACAACAAACTGTGCATATGATATAAGATATTGTTTAATATTTACAACAAACTGTGCATATGATATAATATATTGTTTAATATTTACAACAAACTGTGCATATGATATAATATATTGTTTAATATTTACAACAAACTGTGCATATGCTATAATATATTGTTTAATATTTACAACAAACTGTGCATATAATGGAGTCACATACAATATCAATACCAAACTGTGCATATTATAGAGTTTGGTATAAACAACAAACTGTGCATATGGTAGAGTTGCATGTAGACAACAAACTGTGTATATGGTAGAGTTTGGTATAGACATCAAACTGTCCATATGGTAGAGTTTGGTATAGACAACAAACTGTCCATATGGTAGAGTTTGATATAGACAACAAACTGTCCATATTGTAGAGTTTGGTATAGACAACAAACTGTCCATATGGTAGAGTTTGATGTAGACAACAAACTGTGTATATGATAAGAGTTTGGTATAGACAACAAACTGTCCATATGGTAGAGTTTGGTATAGACAATAAACTGTCCATATGGTAGAGTTTGGTATAGACATCAAACTGTCCATATGGTAGAGTTTGGTATAGACACTAACTGTCCATATGATAGAGTTTGGTATAGACACGAACTGTGCACATGATGGAGTTTGGTATAGACATGGACTGTGAATATGATAGAATTTGGTATAGACACGAACTGTCCATATGATAGAGTTTGGTATAGACACGAACTGTGCACATGATGGAGTTTGGTATAGACACGGACTGTGCATATGATAGAGTTTGGTATAGACACGAACTGTGAATATGATAGAGTTTGGTATAGACAAAAGCCTGAATATGAAATATGAAAATGATGGAGGTTTATATAGACAACAAACTGTGCATATAATTGAGTTACATACAATATAAATACCAAACTGTACATATGATTGAATTTGATGTAGACAGCAAACTGTGCATATGATATATTTGTATATAGACATCAAACTGTGCATATGGTAGAGTTTTATAAAGACAACACACTGTCCATATGATAGAGTTTGATATAGACAACAAACTGTCCATATGGTAGAGTTTGGTATAGACACGAACTGTCCATATGATAGAGTTTGGTATAGACACGAACTGTGCATATGATAGAGTTTGGTATAGACACGGACTGTGAATATGATAGAATTTGGTATAGACATGAACTGTGAATATGATAGAGTTTGGTATAGACACTAACTGTGCACATGATGGAGTTTGGCATAGACACGGACTGTGCAAATGATAGAGTTTGGTATAGACATGAACTGTGAATATGATAGAGTTTGGTATAGACAAAAGCCTGAATATGAAATATGAAAATGATGGAGGTTTATATAGACAACAAACTGTGCATATAATTGAGTTACATACAATATAAGTACCAAACTGTACATATGATTGAATTTGATGTAGACAGCAAACTGTGTATATGATATATTTGTATATAGACATCAAACTGTAAATATGATAAAGTTTTACAAAGACAACACACTGTCCATATGATAGAGTTGCATGTAGACAACAAACTGTGTATACGATAGTTTTTTTTTCAGAGAAAAAATATTTATTGAAGCAAAGGCAAATGAAAAGTTAACATTATGTGTCCTCATACAAGAGGGCTTCCACTCGACTTACGTTTACTTTCATCCTCTTACACTCTCCTTTCATTCCTTGTTAGAGTTACCTCCCTTGGGAACATAAAAAAAAACTGTCAACCTCCAAGTCTGATATAAATATAAAATTTACAAAAACAAACACTCTGCTGTGTCAATGTCCAGTGGATGGGAGGAGCCCTACCAAACCGGACACTGTCAAAACAATAGACGTTGTTAGTGTTGTTAGCATATCAATAAAATAGATACTTGCATTATCAACATTTTTTTCATGGTAGAATATTTAACTTTCCTTTACATAAATATTGCAATTCTGCATTCACCAACATATTTCATGGCTGTAAGAGAATGAGATGTTTCCCCATCAATAGTATTCAGAATTACCAAGATGAAATTTATCTTCAGTCCTAATGACATCAAGAAGTTCATCTTTCCATGGAGAGTTGTCTGACATTCTGTATTTAATTTTCAAAAAGAACAGCTGTACATAATTGCAGTGGTAAAATAAATGTACAGTGGTTCAATATTCCTACAGAAATGACATTTCCCATCAGATCTGTTAATGACTTGCAATTTTGCTTCTGAATTGATTATTCTCTGTAAGAAGTTCCATTCAATTTTTTTTCAACTTTTGGCATATTGCTATGAATTTTGATTTTTCCCAAATTTGTCCCCAGTCTTTTACTTCAACTCCTTTGTTTTGAAAATATTCTTCCCATTTGATTTCTGCTAAGGGTTTACAGTCTGGGATCAGAATCTTTTGTATAAATTTTTATTTATGTAAATTGTACGATACTTTTTTTTCTATTCTTGGTATTATTTTTAATGACTAAAAACAAGTTATTATCTATATATAACGCATTTTCTTGACATACATTATGCTTTAATATTTGTAATATCAATAAAAAAATTATCTCTTTCATTCCAGATGTCTTCTATTGTTGATTTGTCTCTTTTCAAAACGGAGCTGTAACAGAGTGACTTCCCCTTAACCTTGATGAAGTTTTATATAGACAACACACTGTCCATATAACAGAGTTTGATGTAGACAACAAAGTGTTTATATGAAAGAGTTTGTATGGAGACAACACACTGTCGATATGATAGACTTTGATATCGCCAAAAAACTGTCCATATGATAGACTTTGATATCGCCAAAAAACTGTCCATATGATAGATTTTGGTATAGACAACAAACTGTCCATATGATAGAGTTTGGTATAGACAACAAACTGTCCATATGGTAGAGTTTGATGTAGACAACAAACTGTCCATATGATAGAGTTTGATATAGACAACAAACTGTCCATATGGTAGTGTTTGATGTAGACATCAAACTGTCCATATGATAGAGTTTGGTATAGACACGAACTGGGCATATGATAGAGTTTGGTATAGACACGGACTGTCCATATGATAGAGTTTGATATAGACAACAAACTGCACATATGATAGAGTTTGATGTAGACAACAAACTGTCCATATGG
This sequence comes from Ylistrum balloti, assembly GCF_031769215.1. Lineage (NCBI taxonomy): Eukaryota > Metazoa > Mollusca > Bivalvia > Pectinida > Pectinidae > Ylistrum > Ylistrum balloti. The sequence continues at coordinate 684,729 of NW_026781888.1, forward strand.
TAGAGTTTGGTATAGACACGGACTGTCCATATGATAGAGTTTCATGTGGACTACAAACTGCCCATCTGGTAGAGTATGATATAGACACGAACTGTGCATCTGATAGAGATTGATGTAGACAACAAACTGTCCATATGGTAGAGTTTGATGTAGACAACAAACTGTCCATATGGTAGAGTTTGATGTAGACAACAAACTGTCCATATGGTAGAGTTTGATGTAGACAACAAACTGTGCATATGATAGAGTTTGATGTAGACAACAAACTGTCCATATGGTAGAGTTTGATGTAGACAACAAACTGTCCATATGGTAGAGTTTGATGTAGACAGCAAACTGTGCATATGATAGAGTTTGATGTAGACAACAAACTGTCCATATGGTAGAGTTTGATGTAGACAACAAACTGTCCATATGATAGAGTTTGATGTAGACAACAAACTGTCCATATGATAGAGTTTGATGTAGACAACAAACTGTCCATATGATAGAGTTTGATGTAGACAACAAACTGTCCATATGGTAGAGTTTGGTATAGACAACAAACTGTCCATATGGTAGAGTTTGTTGTAGACAACAAACTGTCCATATGATAGAGTCTGATGTAGACAACAAACTGTCTATATGGTAGAGTTTGATATAGACAACAAACTGTCCATATGATAGAGTTTGATGTAGACAACAAACTGTCCATATGGTAGAGTTTGGTATAGACAACAAACTGTCCATATGATAGAGTTTGATGTAGACAACAAACTGTGCATATGATAGAGTTTGATGTAGACAACAAACTGTCCATATGGTAGAGTTTGATGTAGACAACAAACTGTCCATATGGTAGAGTTTGATGTAGACAACAAACTGTCCATATGGTAGAGTTTGATATAGACAACAAACTGTCCATATATGGTAGACAACAAAGTCCATTAGAGTTTGATGTAGACAAACTGTCCATATGGTAGAGTTTGATATAGACACAAACTGTGCATGATAGAACTGTAGACAACAAACTGTCCATATGGTAGAGTTTGATGTAGACAACAAACTGTCCATATGGTAGAGTTTGATGTAGACAACAAACTGTGCATATGATAGAGTTTGATGTAGACAACAAACTGTCCATATGGTAGAGTTTGATGTAGACAACAAACTGTACAACAAACTGTCCATATGGTAGAGTTTGATGTAGACAACAAACTGTCCATATGGTAGAGTTTGATGTAGACAACAAACTGTCTATATGGTAGAGTTTGATGTAGACAACAAACTGTCCATATGGTAGAGTTTGATGTAGACAACAAACTGTCCATATGGTAGAGTTTGATGTAGACAACAAACTGTCCATATGGTAGAGTTTGATATAGACAACAAACTGTCCATATGGTAGAGTTTGGATGTAGACAACAAACTGTCCATAGAGTTTGATGTAGACAACAAACTGTCCATATAGACAAACAAACTGTAGACACATATGGTAGAGTTTGATATAGACAACAAACTGTCCATATGGTAGAGTTTGATATAGACAACAAACTGTCCATATGGTAGAGTTTGGTATAGACACGAATTGTGCATATGATAGAGTTTGATGTAGACAACAAACTGTCCATATGGTAGAGTTTGATATAGACAACAAACTGTCCATATGGTAGAGTTTGATGTAGACAACAAACTGTCCATATGGTAGAGTTTGATGTAGACAACAAACTGTGTATATGATAAGAGTTTGGTATAGACAACAAACTGTCCATATGGTAGAGTTTGATGTAGACAACAAACTGTGTATATGATAAGAGTTTGGTATAGACAACAAACTGTCCATATGGTAGAGTTTGATGTAGACAACAAACTGTCCATATGGTAGAGTTTGATGTAGACAACAAACTGTCCATATGGTAGAGTTTGATGTAGACAACAAACTGTGCATATGATAGAGTTTGATGTAGACAACAAACTGTCCATATGGTAGAGTTTGATGTAGACAACAAACTGTCCATATGGTAGAGTTTGATGTAGACAACAAACTGTGCATATGATAGAGTTTGATGTAGACAACAAACTGTCCATATGGTAGAGTTTGATGTAGACAACAAACTGTCCATATGGTAGAGTTTGATGTAGACAACAAACTGTCCATATGGTAGAGTTTGATGTAGACAACAAACTGTCCATATGGTAGAGTTTGATGTAGACAACAAACTGTCCATATGGTAGAGTTTGATGTAGACAGCAAACTGGGCATATGATAGAGATTGATGCAGACAACAAACTGTCCATATGGTAGAGTTTGATGTAGACAACAAACTGTGCATATGATAGAGTTTGGTATAGGCACGGACTGTCCATATGATAGAGTTTGATGAAGACAACAAACTGCATCTGATAGAGTTTGATGTAGACAACAAACTGTCCATATGGTAGAGTTTGGTAGAGTTTGGTATAGACAACAAACTGTCCATATGGTAGAGTTTGTTGTAGACAACAAACTGTCCATATGATAGAGTCTGATGTAGACAACAAACTGTCTATATGGTAGAGTTTGATATAGACAACAAACTGTCCATATGGTAGAGTTTGTTATAGACAACAAACTGTCCATATGGTAGAGTTTGATGTAGACAACAAACTGTCCATATGATAGAGTTTGGTATAGACAACAAACTGTCCATATGGTAGAGTTTGATGTAGACAACAAACTGTCCATATGGTAGAGTTTGATGTAGACAACAAACTGTCCATATGGTAGAGTTTGATATAGACAACAAACTGTCCATATGGTAGAGTTTGATATAGACAACAAACTGTCCATATGGTAGAGTTTGATGTAGACAACAAACTGTCCATATGGTAGAGTTTGATGTAGACAACAAACTGTCCATATGGTAGAGTTTGATGTAGACAACAAACTGTCCATATTGTAGAGTTTGATATAGACAACAAACTGTCCATATGATAGAGTTTGATGTAGACAACAAACTGTCCATATGGTAGAGTTTGATATAGACAACAAACTGTCCATATGGTAGAGTTTGATGTAGACAACAAACTGTCCATATGGTAGAGTTTGGTATAGACAACAAACTGTCCATATGGTAGAGTTTGACGTAGTCAACACACTGTCCATATGGTAAAGTTTGGTATAGACACAAACTGTACATATGATAGAGTTTGTTGTAGACAACAAACTGTCCATATGGTAGAGTTTGATGTAGACAACAAACTGTCCATATGGTAGAGTTTGATGTAGACAACAAACTGTCTATATGGTAGAGTATGATGTAGACAACAAACTGTCCATATGGTAGAGTTTGATGTAGACAACAAACTGTCCATATGGTAGAGTTTGATGTAGACAACAAACTGTGCATAGGATAGAGTTTGATGTAGACAAAAAACTGTGCATATGATAGAGTTTGATGTAGACAACAAACTGTCCATACGGTAGAGTATGATTTAGACAACAAACTGTCCATATGATAGAGTTTGATGTAGAGTTTGATGTAGACAACAAACTGTCCATATATAGTAGAGATTGGTATAGAAAACAAACTGTCCATATGGTAGAGTTTGATGTAGACAACAAACTGTCCATATGGTAGAGTTTGATGTAGACAACAAACTGTCCATATGGTAGAGTTTGATGTAGACAACAAACTGTCCATATGATAGAGTTTGATATAGACAACAAACTGTCCATATGATAGAGTTTGATGTAGACAACAAACTGTCCATATGGTAGAGTTTGATGTAGACAACAAACTGTGCATATGATAGAGTTTGATGTAGACAACAAACTGTCCATATGGTAGAGTTTGGTATAGACACGAACTGTCCATATGATAGAGTTTGATATAGACAACAAACTGTCCATATGGTAGAGTTTGGTATAGACACGAATTGTGCATATGATAGAGTTTGGTATAGACAACAAACTGTCCATATGGTAGAGTTTGATGTAGACAACAAACTGTCCATATGGTAGAGTTTGGTATAGACAACAAACTGTCCATATGGTAGAGTTTGGTATAGACACGAACTGTCCATATGATAGAGTTTGGTATAGACAACAAACTGTCCATATGGTAGAGTTTGGTATAGACACGAACTGTCCATATGGTAGAGTTTGGTATAGACAACAAACTGTCCATATGGTAGAGTTTGATGTAGACAACAAACTGTCCATATGATAGAGTTAGGTATAGGCACGGACTGTCCATATGATAAAGTTTGATGAAGACAACAAACTGCATCTGATAGAGTTGGATGTAGACAACAAACTGTCCATATGGTAGAGTTTGATGTAGACAACAAACTGTCCATATGGTAGAGTTTGATGTAGACAACAAACTGTCCATATGATAGAGTTTGGTATAGACAACAAACTGTCCATATGATAGAGTTTGGTATAGACAACAAACTGTCCACATGATAGAGTTTGGTATAGACAACAAACTGTCCACATGATAGAGTTTGGTATAGACAAAAACTGTCCACATGATAGAGTTTGGTATAGACAACAAACTGTCCACATGATAGAGTTTGGTATAGACAACAAACTGTCCACATGATAGAGTTTGGTATAGACATTAACTGTCCATATGATAAGAATTTCGTTGTATATATACACCAAACTACCCCCATGATAGAGTTACTGTGTTTATAGTCACCAAACTGTATGATATATGATATAGTTTCCTCATAATATGTTGTAGGGAGTAACCAAAGTGTCCAATCCACTCATACTTTGTTTTATGTAGCAAGTAAGTGTCAATCTATGTTGAAGGATGTAACCAAAGTGTGTAGTCCACTTATACTATGTTGTATTAGTAACTAAAGTGTCCAATTTACCCATAATTTGACGTGTGTAGCAAACAAAGTGTCTAGTTCACACATACTCTATGTGATGTAACAAATGAGTCAAATCCACTCAAGCAATGCTGTATGACGTAACAGAAGTGTCTAGTTCTATCATTTTATGCTGTATCGGGTTACCAAACAGCAATGTTCGCTCTTATGTTGGATTGTATGGTATATGATGTAACATAATTGTCTAGTCAACTCATACTATGTAGTATAGTGTAACCAAAGTGTCCAATCCACTCATGTTGTAGGGAGTTACCAAAGTATGAACGCAATAGAAGTATGGTCAGACGAGTAGCCTCCCTTTAGTGCATAATAGTCTACCTATTGAACGCATATGCATCATCACTCCATGACGATACTACAAGGGAGGCAACTCAAATTTCCTTGTTTGAGCTTTCTATTGGATAATCAACGATTTTATAATTGTATCGAACCCTGGACGATCCATCGTCGGAAACCCATGAGATTGCTGGACAGAGTAAAGTAACTTGGGTTGACGATGTTGTGGCCGTTTGTGAACGAAGTACCGATATAGAAATAAAATAAACATTATTCGTTTTACCTATGTTAACTCTTGCACGATTATGTTTGTTGATGTTTATGATAATGGACTAAACACTACTGCAGTCTTGGAGGAAAATATCTACTAGCGAACAACACCTTTAATACATATTATAGTAATTCTCACACAATGTACTAATACTACATCACACAGCTGCTTCGTACATTAAGTGAGTGATTCTAAAGGCCTAAATTTTCAAAGGTTAAAGACGGCAGAGAAAAATCAAAATTAGTTGAAACATTAAAACTCTTATTTGGAGGTTAGTAGTAAAACTGTCATTTTTAGGACTGAATAAGTTTTAAAGTACGTAGAGTGTATTATGTACCATGTCGCTAATGGTGAGCGATGTAATATTGTTGGTATCGTGTAAGATCGTTATATTGAGGTATAACACAACTTACAGGTGACATGATATACATGATATAAAAAACTGTTTATACCGTTCTCTTTGATATCCTCTCCTGCAGCTGAATATCTGAACTATAACAGAATGATCATAAGTTCAGAATAAGAAATACATGCACGAAACAAATTCATTACAAACAAGTAGTTATTGTAACTGATACATATCCCACCCAAACAACCCCAAACTTGCAATTAATGTATACATTGTCCAAGTAAGATAGAAACTAAATGTCATAAAAATCGAACAATATTTGAACTTAACCTCATTAGTCTGCTGGAAAGGGCAGACGTTTTGTCCAATATTAAAAATAACCTTAGTCTTAAATATTTAAGAGCGGAGCTTTTCAGATTAAAGACAAATGCTTTGAAAGCTAAAGTAAAGGGTGGGAATCAGATCAAGAAGTTTAAGGAGGGACTCAGGTTTTCAAAATATGGTTGGGATGTCATGGTTGACAAGGAAGAGACACAGTTAATAGTTGAGACAATAAAGGCAGTCAGTCAGAGGCAGTTAGAAGAAAAGGAAAAAGAAAACAATGACTTAAGAAAAAAGTTTAGTTTAGCAACAGAAACTCGAGAAATGAAAAATTTGAAGCACAAACCATTCACAGAATATACGCCTGGGTATCAATAAAAACTTAGGAAACGAGACACAGATAAGTGTAGAACAGCAATGAGTTTTCTGACAGAAAATGTGGTTACTCCTATTTCAGTTACAGTTATGAGAAATAACAAAGAAGAGGTTTTGAAACTTTTTGGTTACGAATCTAAAGAAAATTCAGAGTTGAATCAAAATGTTGATGACATAAATTCCCTCATATACATCTTGTATACTTTCAATATTAGTAATGAAGCATACTATAAATTGAGTATGTTACTTAAAGCACTTCCAAGAAATTATGCTATCAGTAAGATTGTGGCGGAATTAAATTCTAAGTTCAATATTGAAATTACTCCAGATGGCATTGGTGTTCAACAATCTCTGAAAAAACACTTGTTGTCTAATATATTTTATATGAGCAAAAACTTTACACCAGATGAAGACATCAAAATAAAAATTTCTTGGGATGACACTAATGTGGGAAAGAGAGTTCATGTGGTAAATGTGACTTTTACCATTATCAATGAGAACAAGAGTGCTTCTGCGCAGGGTTACTACCCATTAGCTATTATAAGAACAAAAGAGAAATATCAAGACCTTGATATTGGTCTAGATGACCTCAGAAAAGACGTAGGCCAGTTACTGGGGACTACACTGACAATCAATGAAAGAAATTTCGAAGTTGAAATAAGGTTTGGGGGTGATTACAAAATTCTTTTTGTAGTTTGTGGAATACCTTCAATTGCTTGCCAATACTTTTGCCTTTACTGCAATGTAGCAAAACTGAGAAATTAGATCTGTCAAAAACTTGGTCTATGGATGATACTACACAAGGGGCTAGGCTTGAATAGAAGTACAATGAGGTACAAGGGCAAAATATGTCCAAGGGAAAAAGGGAGAAAAAATGCCAATAATTGTTTCTCTGTGTCAAACAAACCTTTATTCCCTACAATTTCACCCCACCGTGTTGTGATTGATCACCTTCACGTGTTTTTACACATTGCTGGCAAATTATTTAATCTTCTTGCTGCTGATCTTTGGTGCATGGAAAACATAACAGAAAATTCTACTTTTACCTCTACAGTGCAAGATAAAGATAAGTTAAAGAATGTCTTGAAGCTCGAAAATGTATTGCAAATGTTGGGAATACATTTTGAACTTGGTGTAAACGTTGATAGTAAAAACATAGAGTATCGTGAGCTCACTGGTCCAGAGAAACTTTTTCTGCTTGAACGTTTTGATGCAGCTAAGTTTTGTTATGACCGAAATAAAGCTGTTCAGATTCAGAAGTTGTGGGATGGGTTTAGAGAGCTGAACATGTTTATTAATGTTTATTAGATGCTGATGACATAGAATACAAAGCAAAGTAGAGGTGTGACTTGTACATAAGTTGTTATCAATCCAAAGATGTCACCACGTACATTCATATGTAAGTGAACTCATCAGAAAGCATGGTGCTATTGTCAGATACAGCCAGCAGAGCTTAGCAAAGCTAAACGACATTGGGACAAAGCAGTTTTTCAGAGGCACGTCTCACGAAGGTACGTGTTCAATTAAACAAGTGTTAGAAAAGCAAAACAGACTCATAATTCTCTCACATAAAAAGAGAGTAAAGGAGAATGCGTAGGAAATGTATGGCCACTGACCATGACTCCAAAACCTGTTATGCCAAATGAATATTGAATTTATACAAAACGTTTGTTGTCAGGAGATCAAATTTGTTTTTGCATTTTGAATCTGGTTCTAGGCAGGAAATGTGCATGGTGCATCTCCATTCAAAATGGTATTTTACATAAGATATAGATATCCATTCAAAATGGTATTGCTTTCTAGATATTGATTGGATAATCCAATTTAAATTGCATTAATTGTATCATGCACATTTAAATATCGTTGGTGTATACATGTAATTGAAATATCCATTCATTTACCAGTGTACACATTTATGGTTCATAATATTGTGATCATTTATTTAGAAAAGACCCCTTTTCTCTCCTTAAATGAAATTATAAAAAGGTGAAACACATGTTTGCTTTTGCTTTCCTCAAGCAATATAACTCTGAAAGCTTAGGGTATTTTGAAAAAATGTTTGAAATCTAGATGTATTAAATAAATTATTTGCAAAAAATGTATGTTAGATACAAGAGCTTGAAAAAGTTCTCAATTTACATATATCTAACTTACAAATGTCTGTATTTTTTACGTTTAATTTTTCATTTGTTATATGTATGTTTTTTATTATTGATTATTTTCATTTTATTTATTTTATTTTTTGAAAGGTATTCGTTTTATCAGTATTAAATGCAATGAAATGAAAGTAATGCGTTGTTCACTTTTTTCAAGCCGGTCCAATTTCGTTGGTGCTTAATTCCGTTTACACCGGTTAGAAAACTACATAAGGAAACTCCTAAAATACGGGTGAAACCGATTTTAAAATTGAATCGATTTTATTGGATAAAATCATGTACTATTTGATGACGTGTTGCTAGTTGTAATAGATGATTGGTCAAGTTTCATGCAACTGAAATCGGGGTTTTTACGCCACGCATCACGACTGCTTGCTGTGAGGCAATATATAAAGACGCCTATTCCTGGCTTTGTGAAATTGTTTTACGGTATTTTAACTGTGTAATAGTTACAAAACATAGTTTAATATGTGCATGGGTCAACTAACTTATACATACTCGTTGTAATGGGAATAATATTACATATTAGTCAACATTTAAATAAAATATTTACAAAACGTGCTTGGTGTCACCATTGAGCGTACGAGTTCACTCAGATTTCAAGGGGAGGTAACTCGAGTGCAATGCACAATAATGTTGCGTTTCCGTGTTCATATTTTGCCCTAGTTGTACTGAATCTGAGTTCGGATTGTGAGTACATATATGCAAGGGGAAAAGAGATATACAAAGGGTAACAATCAACTAGTACCCCTCGGTAGATACACAGTGGGTAACAACAGTATATAGTGGGTTAAACGGTACACTGAGTGGGTCAAGCAGCTTAATAGTGGGTAACTGGTACAGAATTGGTAGCAACAGATACACGGTGGGAAACATCAGGTTTGCTGTTTGTCACGACAAGAATACAATGGATGCCGGATATACAATGCCATATATGCTATACAGAGTAACAGGTTAAACCGATATACATTGGATAACAATAGACATATAATGGGTAAGGTGTTTTGCGTAAAATGGTTGTAAGGATATATATGTCAAACAGATTTTGAGGTCGACGATGCAATATAATTTTGTAACTTTTCACGAAATCGAATACTTAAACATGCTTTCTAGCCTATTATAATGTTATGTTTATATTTCAGAATATCTCAAAAAAAATTTTAAATTAATTATTTCACGACCTTTCGACCTCGCTTCACCTATAAAGCTAAATTCATACTTGTTAGAAATTTGGATCCATTTCATAAATATTCCAAACATAAAACACTATTTGGAAAGCCCAGCATTGAAGGAGTTTGGTCATATAGGTAAGGTCATAAATCTTTTAGCACGTGCTATTACGTGATCTAGTAGGCACAGGTGATCAGATTCCCTTTACATTTTAATTCTTATCGTACGGGTCAGCATTTAACAGTCTGACCATAAGTGCACAGAGACAACTCTTTTGAAACAATTTGATATCTAAGTCCAAGACCGTTTTCACTCCGTGGTCAATAATGCTTTAACAACCATCTGGTTTCTACGGAAGCGTATTCCGGCCAGGTTTGTTTTATTTTAACTCGAAATTCGATTTGCTATTTCTAAATTTCGAGTTGCTATCTCAAAATGTCGCGTTGCTATCTCGTAGTTTCGGGTTAATATCTCAAAATTTCGGATTATTAACTCGAAATAACAATAATGAGTTGCTATCTCAAATAAAACACAACGTGGCCGGATAACGCTTCCGTAGGTTTCCTTGTCCATACCGTGTGGTGCGTGAGCTTGTCCCTTTTTTGATGGCATTTGTTTAATAATGACACTAATACATGTACAGCGGCTGTTAAATGAAAGGTTAAACATTGCTCATATGTATTCAAAGTCTATACAATGCATGTTCTTCCAAATTGGTATTTTTGTTGGTATGGTACTCTAGATTGTACAAAATACACATAAACGATTAGTACCTTTTTCATACAAAAAAATAGTGTTAAGAACTACACCATACAACCGTTTCGTCCACTTACTTACTAGTGATGCTAGATTTTAAAGCCTGAAAGGCGACCAAAATGACCGAAAGAAATGTCAAAATTTAGATGGAAGGATAATTCATCGCCATACTTAAATAAATTCAGTACTTTTTATAAATGTGATATTTTTTAGAATGTGAATGTGTATATTCTAAATCGTGCATGAGTCATTGTAAGCATCTTAAAACGATATTTCTTTTATTAATATAAGGTAATATAATTGTTCAAATGAACGGATTGCAGATAGACAGACAAATTAATCAAAGTAAGTATCACGTATTTATTCTAAATATTGTCAAGAATTTAAAACAAAAACCTTAAAGTGTAAAGTCAATGCTAAAGATTGGATAAGGCCTGGGATAAATATATCGTGAAAATGGAAATTGCAGAATAAATTCTGTTTATCGATATATAATCCTAAATGACCTAAAATAGTGAACGTCGTTTAAACACATCTTATCTCTTGACTAAGATAAGCATATCGTATAAAGGACATGTCCTTATCTACAACAGACATTACCGGCACTCATCAAATCAAGGTAAGACGAGGCGGACTGCTCATTTGGGTCTTTGGAGTGTTTTTGCTAAAATTTGGTTTCCGAAATTTTTATTATTTGCACCGATGTCACTTTTCCCCAGTTGGTAAAATTTGAACATTATCAACATTTTTTTAATATCTGTTATCTAAAACGCTCGACTTATTATCTAAACGCTTTGTTGGTGCATTTAAGTTTTGTGTGGTGGTTGTTAACTACATCTCATTCTTCAGATTTGATATTTTGGCATGTTTTATAGTTGTTCGCCTTCTCTTTGGTACATTTTGATAATGTGTGCTGATGTTTCCATACAATACACTGTTTTGCGCTGGTGTTTTGCTATATTTTTATGTGCTGATAATTTGATACATTCTATTATGTTTTGATACACCATGCAGTTATGTGTGCGATTTCCTTGTTTCCTTGTATATCATGTTCATGTTTTTCTGTTCCAATAGTTTCGTTCATTTTTTGTAAGATGATGTTTTAGTACATAACGTTTTGTGCCGATGTATGAGATGATTTGATATTTGTGGTGATGTTTTTACTACACTTTATTGTTATGTGTTGACATTTTGATACATTTTTTTGTATTTTTACACATTTTGATATTGGGTGCTGATGTTTTCGTATATTCTGCTGTTATTCGCCATTTTCGTACATTTTGATGGTGTGCTTCCATATCGTCATCCATTTTGCTGTTTTGTGATACCATTTAGATACCTCGTGCTGTACATGCTGTTACATTTTATTGTATGCTGATATTTTGTCACATTGCGGTGTTGAAGTTTTTTTTTTTTTTTTTTGGAACATAATGTTGTTTTGTTGTGATGTTTTCTTAAATAATGTTATTTCACATATATTTTTTGTCGCTATGTGCTGTTAGCGTCGTTCCTTTTTTTGGTTATGATGATGTTTTAGATCATTATGTTGTTGTGTGTTGACATTTTGGTACATTATGATATGTGTTGATGGTTTGTTGCCTTTTGTTGTGCACTGATGTTGTGATACTTTATACGGCTGTGTAGTGATATATTGGTACCTTTCGTCACTGTTTGCTTTGTTCGAATAATTACTTCATTTTGTTACTGTGCCCTGATGTTTGCTACATTTTGTTACTGTATTCTGATATTTGCTACATTTTGTTACTATGTTCTGATGTTTGCTACATTTTGTTGTTGTGTTCTAATATTTGCTACATTTTGTTACTGTGCTCTGATGTTTGCTACATTTTGTTACTATGTTCTGATGTTTGCTACATTTTGTTACTGTGCTCTGATGTTTGCTACATTTTGTTACTGTATTCTGATATTTGCTTCATTTTGTTACTGTATTCTGATGTTTGCTACATTTTTTTTAATGTATTCTGATATTTGCTACATTTTGTTACTATGTTCTGATGTTTGCTACATTTTGTTACTGTGCTCTGATGTTTGCTACATTTTGTTTCTGTATTCTGATATTTGCTACATTTTGTTACTATGTTCTTTTATGTTTTGGTACATTTTGTGACTATGTTCTGATATTTGCTACATTTTGTTACTGTATTCTTATATTTGCTACATTTTGTTACTATGTTCTGATATTTGCTACATTTTTTTTAATGTATTCTGATATTTGCTACATTTTGTAACTGTATTCTGATGTTTGCTACATTTTGTTACTATGTTCTGATGTTTGTTACATTTTGTTACTGTATTCTTATATTTGCTACATATTTTTTATGTATTCTGATATTTGCTACATTTTGTTACTATATTCTGATGTTTGCTACATTTTGTTGCTGTGTTCTAATATTTGCTACATTTTGTTACTATGTTCTGATGTTTGCTACATTATGTTAATGTATTCTGATATTTGCTACATTTTGTAGCTGTGTTCTGATGTTTGCTACATTTTGTTACTGTGTTCTGATTTGTTTTGGTAATTGCTACTATATATTAAAATATATGGCTTTGTTTCTCGTTTGTATAATGTTGTATATTTTCTAATAAAACATACATGTATGCATGAGAAGTGGCATTGTGATTTGTGTTAATTACTGATCCCGATCGTTCAACTATGTATCCTTTTCAGATGCTTGCTTCCCTTGCCCTGCTTCTGGCCATAGCGGCCGTCTGTTCCGCGACACACACCTTTCACATTGAGAACCACTGTTCCTACGATGTGTGGGCCGCCGCTTTCGGAAACAACGGTCAGACACCGCTACAAGGTATGGGGCCGTTTTCATCGCTTCAACCTATGACATCTTTACACCACTGTAAAGGTCAAAGAAAGGTCATGATATAGGTCAGTTATTGGATACCTGAACCATACCATGGCCCTATAACTGACCGTTACATGTGCAGAATCATGGTATAGTTACGGAACAGGGTTATGGATCCGAATCGCGATACAGGTCAGGCATAGAGTCATGACATTGGTAAAGTCAAGATCAGTTGAATGGCAATTTACAGATTGCGTATAGGTCCGGTATAATGTCATGTATAAGTTAGGTAATAGTTAGGTATAGGGTCATGTATAGGGAAGGTAATGCTTAGGTATAGGGGCTTGTTTATGTTAGATAATGCTCTGGTAAAAGGAAAGACTTGTTAGGTATTTGTAGTGTAGGATCATGAATAGATTAAGTAATGGTTTTGGTATAGTGTCATGTATAGGCTAGGTAATGGCGTGGTATAAAGTCTTGTATAAGTTAAGTAATTGTCCGGTATTGAGATGGCCGGGGTAATGGTCAGGTAAAATAGGGCCATATCATAGAACCGGTATATGCCAGGTTACGTATATGACAGGTACAGGTCATGTTGAGGAGTGATATCTATTTTGTATAAGTCAGGTATAGTGTCAGAGTAATGGTTAAGTGTAAGATTATGGCGTAGGTCAGGTAGAAATCGGGTATAGGTTGGGAATTGAGAAAACAAAGGTGGTTTAGCAAGCATGTATATTTTTTATGGTTGGGAAATTGGATTCCGTACGCCTAAATGAAATGCTTCTGCGGTATGCTATGCATAATCTGTTTTCATATCCATTTTAGGTGGGTGGAAAATGCGCCCAGGTGACCGTACTTCGTTTAATGTGATTGATCGGTGGAATGGACGTATTTGGGGGAGGACTCACTGTACGGAATCTGGACAGTGCCAGACCGGTGATTGTGGAGGTCTGCAATGTAATGGCCGTACAGGTAGACCCCCAGCAACGCTGGCAGAGTTTACACTGGACGCTTATGGAGGGCAAGACTTCTACGATCTGAGTCTGGTAGATGGCTTTAACCTGATGATGAGTATCATTCCCGATGCCGGAACATACGACACCAGTCATCACGGGCAGTACTACTGTGCAAGGGCGGGATGCTACTCCGACCTGAACAGTGGTTGTCCGGGAGAACAGCAGGTACGATAACTCCAGAGGTCACACAACGTCGTGAAAACGTAACATCAAGACACGACGTCGCATTTAGGTCGTTGTAACGCGATCATGGCAACCATTGCCGACAAATAACAAAGTAACACAAAGTTTTCAAAATTTAATATATACTCTCAATGAACCATGTTTTACATTCAGTCGGGTCTATGCCTATATCCATCTGATTGGACGTCACTGTATTAAGCCAACATTTCTGTTATCAGCAAGTACAGCGAACATTTTGAATTTTGATGATGAACACACAGAAAATTGCAATTATATTGATCCCAGAAGCGACCCGATTCATCATCGCAGGAACTCGACCAAAGCCAGATACAATGCTTGTATTTCAGTTAAGGCAGTTGGTTTGTAATATCTTAAACATATCTACACTTACCAGAACTTGTGCAAATGTTATGGATTGAGTTAAAGGATATATTCCAACATTTGAGAGGATAATCCTACAATAGTAGTCAGGTAAATTAAGAATATGCGACACATTTAGGTATTTCAAAAAATACAAAACGACATTACGAAATTGCAATAATTATTTTTTTCAAGATATACTTAACAAAAAAAAAAAAAAAAAAGAAAAAAAGAAATTAACAAATTCTCCTTGCAGTACGCCTTAGCTGTAAGGAACTAATATGTTTGGTCGGGTATTACATCAAGAATGATCTCTCTTCCCGACAATTTACCCGAAAATCAGCCAAGCATGAAGCCGTCATTGTCTGACTTTGTGAGCTTCTTTAGTCCAAATCAATCGGCGTGGTCAAGTCAAGCCGGATTTTTTCAAACGATTAATTTCAACGGATACTCTAAGTTCAGCCACATTAATTTTCCATGTTTGCATTTTGATTTCGCCATGGAACGAGATGCCACGCTTAAGGCAAAATCAGAGGGAAAGAATGATTGTGATGTTGATGGATGGTCATAGCCAAATTGCTGTCAAGACAAGACATTTGATCGTCGCACAGATTCAATACTGCTGTAGAGACTGTGTCGCATACTCCAGATAGTCATGACAGACCCATTAGTGCTCAAACTGTCAGAAACCGCTTGCGTGCCGAGAGAATAATTCTTTCTGGCCACCTCTGGCACCACGGAGGCGGCAAGTGCGTCTTGACTGGATGCGCAGACATGTCCTGAATAGATTTGGGATGCGTCTTGTCGAGGCGTGTAATGTTCACCGACGAGTCTAGATTCTGTCTGTATCGCTCAGACGGAAGAAAAAGGGTATATCGCAGACGCGGTGAGCGTTTCGCCGATGTTTGAGTGGTTAAATGCGATATATTCAGTAATGGTTTTGGAAGACATCTTTTATGGAGTAAAATCCCCTAAGTGGTACTGAATCCAAACCTCAATGCCGTTCGATAGAGACAAGATCCTCCAACTACATGTCCTTTCACTTTTCAGACGTCATAACATAGTCATCAATCAAGAAAATGCTCGGCCGCATGTTGCCAGAGTCTGTTGTTATTTGTTTAGCCTTCATTTAACCCCAACATATCTCCCATTGAGCATCTGTGGGATGAGCTGGACATGTGTAGTAGGAAACGTCAAAAACCGCAAACTAACCGCTCCCAGTTGGTCGCAGCATTAACACAAAAATGGAATAACATTCCCTTAAGGCGAATTGATGTTCTCATGAGTTCAATGCAGTGCTTTTAGTAAAATACTGAAGACACGAGTGACGTCACACAGACTTTTCTTCTTCAGCATTGTAAAGAGTACACTTGTTCCTTCACATTGATATGAACTTTTCCAAAATGTCATAGGCTTGCATAATTTAATTGTTCGTTTCTATTTTGTTAAGTATATTTTAAATTGTCACGGAATGTGTTATGGACTTCTTTATATATAAACGGCACCTACAATGTAGGAACAAAGTAGTCCTGTATTAGAATAGCTATTTGTATTGCTTGATATTTTAATTTTCATGAAGATTATTAATTAATACCTTGCCATTTTGTAGCATTTGCAGATACCGAAAGTTGGAAAACAACTATGTTCTGATAACAATTACTACAGTGTTAAATTTTGATATATCTAATTATTGTTATATATCTTATTTTTCTTTACCAATTTATATTATGCAAGTCTGAAGCAAATTAGATTACTTTTATTTAATGTTTAGCACTATAGGGTTCTCTCCCCTTACAGATTCAGCAGTGGATTTATCTATACGCTCAGATCAATGTTAATTTGATAAAATTCATAGACAAATGACTGATGGAGGGAAACAAGAGAAACTTACTGTATCCTTCAATCCCATACATTAATTATTTTATTATACAAATCATTGAAATGAATTAACTTTCAAAAAATTTGTTAAACATGCCCCAAATGTCAATTCCATGTGTGCTCGTTACAAGGCCAGCCCACCTCTTGAGTCGTTTGTACACTGTTTAAGTGTTCAGTAACATGCTTTCAACACTTCTAACCTTATTGGCTCGACAGGAGCGCCCGAGTATAGATATTCTTCAGACTTAAACTCAGGACTATCACATTTGCAATGAATTATAGCTGTAAACATTATTTTATTTCCAGCAAAGTCTGACGACTTGTTACACGTAATATAGCATTTGGAATGTAATCATTAAATATGTTATCTCTTTGAAGCAACATTACGGAGGCCAGGTAGTTGCTTGTAAGAGTGCTTGTGAAGCTACCGGAAGGGATGACTACTGTTGCCGAAACGCCCACAACACACCACAGACATGTCCATCCTTCCCCGGCGCGAACTTCTTTAAGTCTAGATGTCCAGAGGCATACAGCTATGCTTATGATGACCATAAAAGTACATTTACATGTAGAGGCAGACCGAAGACTGGTTACACTGTCAGATTTTGTTAACATTTTCAACATTAAACATTTTACAACATTGACAACATTGAAGGATCTATTTTTTTTTACTTAAATGATAAAATTATGTTGGAAAGATGTTTTTATTTAAACATGTGTTTGTCTCTCTTATGTATGTACATATAAATGAATTTAGGTCTCAACAATACATTTGAAATAACAAAACGACTTAAGAGACATTGTAGAAGCAATCGGTCGATAGTGTCTATCAACGCCGCATTGCATTTTACAAATAGTATGCATGTACGCTCGAATAAATTGTTACGAACTAATTAAGATATTAAACGATCCTAGCTGCATCTATTATCGCTTTGATGCTGCTTTTGACATCGATAGTGTCATTTTACCATATCTAAGCACAATGTGTGAGTAGAATATTAGTTATGTTCTTTTCGAATCAGGAAGTTCACTGATCAGCGTATCTGAAGAAATAACCATGGCTTGAATGTGATTAAGCTTATAGAAGACCATTTTCCAATAAAATTGCTGATGTGTAAAATCTGTGTCGTATCGATTTAGAAACCTTTTTATCAGTTTGAGTTTACATTGTATACTGTTAAATGTCCATCATCTATAGCCATTTCAGGAGGGCCTTTCAATGTATGCGATAGGAGAATAAATGTTGAGTGTTTGCTGGAGGTTGTGATGTATTTCTATAAGTTCCCTGGTAATATCGCACACTACTTTGAAGTATAATGCCGAAGAAACCACATCTGGACATATCATACTGACAACGGTCAAGGTTTACTACTGCAATAATGACAGAGAAACAGTGAGCAGTAACTAGCATGTTGAATGACACCACAGGGTACAAGGACCCAAAGTCTTCCTTATACTGGGGATATTCTGACGAGGTCCTGAAATAAATATTGATTGGAAGGAAACAAATATAAAAGGGCATTCGGATTATATAAAGTTTTCAAAGCAACTGGTATATGGTTTCTGCCCACTGCACTGTACTCTTAACTAACTTTGCCCTGGTTCATGACAGTAAAAAGAATGCCGGGAATGATGTTGCGAAAATTTACAGTCAACAGTAATTTAATAGAGGAGCTAAATTTGTGTTTCAAGGCATGTATTTTGAATCTGCTACATTTCCCTAAACATATATTTTTCACAATGCATTTATATGCCACATTTTAATGCGAATTCAATGTTTTATTTAGTTATGTATTTAATCATTTTGTTTTTGAAATGTTTTCCTATATAGAAACAAGGCAACACGAGATTCATCCGTAAAGAGTATTGAACCCCAACGTCTCCTAGAGAAACATTTTGTGCACACGAGTCAAACACTCTCGCGCACGACGGACTAGTCGTTGAGTTGCCAGAGCTAAAACAGCATAATGGCGACTTGGGCGTAAATTTGCCTCTTGCAGGCAATTTCTCATAGTTTTGGGATGGATTTCATGTCATTTAGTCTGCCGTTTAATCTCCTGTCACGCACGTGAGCAAGCCTAATAAATCACAGTTACGGAACGTCGGGATCTGTCATCAACTCTTTCAATTACGTTGTAACGTAAAACTAAATGACATATAGTCGCTTTGTGAACTCTGAAGTGAGAAGCGACCTGCTGTTGAGTGCTACCACCCATGGGCATTGCGAGAACCAGTCCTCTAGTTGGGATAGCCAAGGCATATTTGTAAAAACAACTATCAACTGTTAATGAAGTGGCGATCAAGGGACTTGGTGATAAGAAATCGACACTTGTTGCATGTGTATAATCACACAATATTGTTAATTTAATGGCACTGGAATATGGATAATTTCTCCGTCACGGATGACAGAATTTTAACATTTATTAGGGGATCGGGTACATTTTATATCTTGACGAAGTGGTCATGAAATACGATTCAATTGAATTTGCAACCATATAGTTGTACTGCCGTTCTTATTCTTTCATGGAAGAGAAGGTTTTAGAAGAGGTTGCCGAAGATTGGCAAAAGCTCGGCGTAGGTTTTGTTTTAAATTCATATACTGTCGATTCAATTTCATGAGTAAGCAGCATCAAAATAAGACTGTAATCCAGGTTTGTTATAATATATTTGGTTTTACTCAGTTTCTGAATGTGTATCAATCATAAAGGTAACATTTGATTTTTTTGAAAATTGTTACTGACTAAACTTCGGTATTGTTTTGTCAAGGAGTTCTTTTTGGAAACCATAAATTTATACTATGTGCTAAAATTAAAAGTTTAGAACGAATTTTACTTTGAAAAATCAAACAGGAAATGAACAACAATATTAACTTTTCATTGCAGTTGACATGATCCACGTTTAGCTTAATCATCTTCCATATTGCATAATACATGTACAGTAACTGAACATCGTCATCACATTTACAGACATTTTCTCCATTAATTGAATGTTAAACGAAATGTGACATGCGAATTTAAGCTTACATATATATAAAGATTACACTGAAGTACAGTCTTTATGGTACCCGACAATTTGGAGGAAACTTCTAGTCCCAACTTTGTCCGTACGTCCTTTCGTGTTCGCACCAAAACTTTGCTCAAATATAATCAATGATCACAAAACGTTGGTTATACTAATGCGATGTGCCGTGTACCAACCTATAGAGTGATTGCCCTTTGATACAATTTCCGGTCCAGAGCACAATTTTAAACTGCTTGCATTGATCTGGGTTAGTGAAAATTGGTTCATATATAGGACATACTAAGATAATGTGCAGTGTGTCAAATTTAGGTTATGCAACCCATTGATTGCATAGTTTTGCCAATTGCTGAATATTTTGTGTCAAGGACATAACCTTGCTTTCATTTAAGGTAGAATAAATAACAGATTCACAACAAGATAATGTGCAGTGTGTCAAATTTAGGTTATGCAACCCATTGATTGCATAGTTTTGCCAATTGCTGAATATTTTGTGTCAAGGACATAACCTTGCTTTCATTTAAGGTAGAATAAATAACAGATTCACAACAGTGCAACCCCTTAATTATAGAGTTAGTCCCCTTTGTTAGAATTTTAGGTCCATATCATGGTCATACAAAGAGGATGTACATGTACAATGTACCAAATTTAGTGTCTGAACACCTTTATTACAGAATTCTGCCCTTTGTTAAAATTTTATGTTCAATTAAGTCGTTTTCGGGGAGCATTCATCAGCGTCATTGATACTTTTGTTTTTTCTTATTGAGCTTGATACAGTAAAAACATTCCTAACTATGACCGCTCAAATATAGAAAGTGAAAATGTTGGTATAGAATTTAAGCAACAGCATTTACAAGTAAAAGAAGACACCCGAAAAAAAAAAAAAAAAAAAAAAAAACAAAGCAGACATGAAAACAGAATGGCACAGACAAACAACATTTCAAATCCTATCGGGAATGACATAATGCAGGAGCAACGAATAGTATTCAAAATCGGATTCGAATGCAATATCAATGAGCGAAAATGAGTGAGATTTAACAACGAATTATGGGCCTAATGCATGTCCCAATCTATAATTAAACCTTGCTTTTGATCAAAACCCAAAAACCTTCCTCACCGGAAAGGACGCTCAACTAAAGACCAGAAATGAGGCAGTTTCAAGGAAGGCGATAGGAGGAAGAAACATCTTTCTCAAAATCAGAAAATATTAAGATTATGAGTTAAGTCGTCATGAGAGTATCAGGTTGAATTCTTACGCCATGTGTTTCGTCGTTTCGGTTACGTGAAGTTTTTTTTTTATTATTATTGTTCTGCATTCCGACACAGGGAGGTAAGTCCAACTCTCTGGCACTCTTTTCCCCTCCTGACTACTTCTGTTGTTCTGGATTGGCTGCCTGGCTTCTAGTTACAACTACGGTAAAACGAATTCGCATACTAAAGTTATGGTAAGTATTACTGAAATGAAATTGAGGTTTTTTCATGTAAAACCAATTTTCATGTGGTAATACTTGCCATAACTTTATGGAGTTCCACTCATTTTAAAAAGAGACACTTCCACCATAAGAAATGTACAAGGACGTACAAACAGCAGAATGCTGCCCTTGAGAAATATGACGGCTACGGGTAAATAGACAAATTGCCGTCAAAAAGGTTTATAAATGCAGTATATTCTATCTCATTGGGTTTTCTTCTTGTCATTAAAGTCGGACAACACTTTTTAACTTAATGTGTGCACCGGAAATGCTTAAACTGAAAGAAAATTGATAAGATTTGTAAACATTATAAATGTGTATGTTTACGCTAATTAATGGATACGCCATCTTTGTTTTGGACAGGCAATCATAGAATTAACTAAGTGAGCTCTTCATGGTCCTTATTGTCGTTACCTCAGGGAATCAGTGTTCACATTTATAATGAGTCAACTATTTTGTGCGTCGCACTTTCATTGTTGTGTTCTTGAAGTATATATATGTATTATTAAACCCCATGTACATACGCATGTCATTAAAATTGTTTAGGAACAATCCAAATGTGTAACATTTGTTCCACCACCAGGCGCCGCGAGTAGTTGCACAGTTTGAACTCGAAATGTCATTATCCATATCTGGGGTAGAGAAAAACATATTGTTATGATCATAGAAACCTCCATTTCTAATATTGTTATACTCGGGAGTCATATCAAAATTACTGGACAAGGACAATTTGTATAGACTGCTGTTATCAGCAACACTGAAATTGTGGTACAGTGCAAAATAGGGTTGGTCTGAGGTTGTTATGAAGTCAAAATATACATCACTGTCTGACATTGTGAGGGCGTTGAGGTATTCTAACCCGAGCCAAAAGTCTCCATCCGGTAAACCAAAGGAAAAACGATAATCTGCCCAATCTCTCATAAAATTCACATCTCCAACATAGCGTCGTTCAAAAACAGTCCAACCACCATTGTCCATGTCACAGAAAGTCGTGATTGAATTTATTCCGTCAGGTGCTATTTCATAAGCACCATTCGTTTTGTTACCAGCAGTAAAAAGGCTCTTGCAGTCTGTCAAAAGAACGAGTTTGCAACAGTTGAAGATAAATTTGTTTTAAAAGTACCTGAACTTTGATAGTTGTAATCATTGTTGACGAGTGGAATATATAGTAAGAAAATTTGAAAAAATGTCTTTTGAAGGTAATATTTTTTTAAAAATTTGAAATAAAACACATTACATGACATCATTATATCAGTAACAGATAAATGGGGATAATATTTACTCATAGACTTTCAAAAAACTTAAATAAATATTTGCAAAAGGTAGATGTCATTTGATACTCACCCTTTATGCATCTAGACGTTTCTGTTATAAATGAATAGCCGTCTTGACAGACGCAAACACCAGCCTTACACCTAGCGGAGGTAATATGTGAGCAAACGGCATCATCGTCCACACAATGATCATCAGAAGCGAAAACTATGAAATAATAAACTAGGGAATCAGTAGTGAATGTTTAATATTTCAAAACCACTAAAGAAGAAAATGAGAAATGACCACAAGTTATATCTAAAAAGTGGTCAACTTTGACTGTTAACACTGAATGAAGACCATCATAATCTAATTAGGTGTATAATTCGATGGTGCGATATGGTTTGTATATGAATCAAATATTTTCGTTGGTGCAGGATATATTTTGATATCATGTTTCATTTTTCATTTCAAAAGTGGTCTAAATTGATCTCTAACCCTGAACACCTCAATCGAAGCAAGAATAGATCCTGATAATAGGATGTTAGGGTTTGAATATGAATCAAATCTGTCATTAGGTTAATGATATATATTGTACTACAAGGACGCATGGACGGACGCTGAAAATTATATATTAAATAACACTTCTTTAACTGATTGTGTTGTATAATTACGCTAATGCTAAAACGAAACTAAAGAGAGCCATCACAAGTAAGATTTGGTAATAGTAAATATCATATTACTTACCTAAGCAACCTTCAACCTGATTGGCACCTTGCCAGGATCCCGATAATGAGCAAGTGACGACACCACCAACCCACACGTAGCCAGTCGGACATGCGTATTCAATGGTTGAGCCGAAACCCTTTGATACCTCCGGAGTAGTTATATACGAATTATAGTATACGATGGGATCGGGACATTCTGAAGACAGATTTAAAAATAGTATACTCGGAAATAATTTGACATCTTTTTCCTTGAGTCAGTATTATAAGATATTCACTCCTTAATGTGATGCGCAATCAAACTGTATCAAACCATGAACTTTGATATCGATATTCAAATGATCAGACATTAATTATACCTTTCATGTAAAGAAAACGGAAATAGCGTCAAATAACAAATAAAGTAGAGAGACAGAGAGAGAGAGAGAGAGAGAGAGAGAGAGAGAGAGAGAGAGAGAGAGAGAGAGAGAGAGAGAGAGAGAGAGAGAGAGAGAGAGAGAGAGAGAGAGAGAGAGAGAGAGAGAGAGAGGTTTTCTTGTTTTCTTGTTTTCGTGTATTCGGATATCGTTGTGCCGTAATGTTTACGATAAATAAACAGACTTACCGAAGGCTACACATGATGTCTGTCCACTCGACAATGCAACACATAGAGAGTTAGTTGGACACACCGTGTCATTACATGGACCAGCAATCGCCTGGAACATACACAATGTAAAATGAGAGATTTAAATCTACGTTGGTTATGAATTTATAGTCTTGTATTCCGAGGAGGCCAATATTAGGTATTTAGATATTTTGATGATTAAGAATGCCAGATAATGGTTATGATATAAACCTTTCTCTGTTTAATATTTGGTTTTAAAAAACACACACAAAACAACATTTCCTACTTGATTCCTCTAGTAACATTTATCGCAATATCTCAGAATCATTATTGCGTTATCAAATCAAGTTTACAGTCTTATCGTGTTATAAAATGAAATTAACGACATTTGAATTTTAAAGCCTTTAAGCTACCGTTATTTCGTTTAAGTAATTTCAAACGTATATTTGTTCAATTAAATCGCTGGAACAGCCAGATTTTAAGTTTCGAATTCCCAAAAAATGTGAACGCCCCGTATGTTTGTTTGTTTGGTTTTATTTCTTCATGATTATGCTTTAACTGATAAGGTCATTAGCAGCAAAGAATATCATTGATTCTTATGTAACTATTTAAACTAACTGAGGAAAATTGGTTATATTGATCCCTGTCCTTTCAATAGCGCATGCTTTAGTGAGAAATTATATATATTTGAACGCAAAGTCAACGGGCATGATAACTTCGTAAACCTGTTGAGAACGAGACTTACATGTATGTACAATATTTATGTGGTGGGTGACCTTGGTGAAACAGAGGAGGTTTACTCATCCTGATGAAATTGTCTTATTCCCCTGATAGTATAGATATTACGTTTGTTTAAATGTTGCCCATGTTTCGACGATTTTGAGTTGGTTAACAAAACATTGTCTTGTTATTCCTGAAACACAGACAGGATGACTTCGAAAAAAGGTTTACAATAAACCAATGCAAACTAGAGGGCGCAGAATTCTATAGGGGTAAGATACTTAAATAAAATAGCTTTATTAACGACACCAGATTCAGATCTCATCACAGATGAGTATCACATTTATCCCTTGTTATTACAAACATCATAAATAGAAGAATTTTTAAAAATTATTTTCTAACACGAAGATAAAGATTGAAAGAAAATGCATTCTCAGTGATACGGGAGGGAAAGAAAGAGAAAGAGATGGGGCGGGGAGCTAAAAGGGATATTAGATACTTAAACCTATTGAAATGCCATACATTTATACTTGTGCTTCATTCTCGTATACATCTTTATATCATGTTCTTGTTCTTGGACATAAGACATTCCACAGTTTGTATTTGACCTACATGTTTATACAGGCCGATGGATAAATGAATTAGGACACAAAACAAAGAACGTAAGCAAATTGATCATCCATAAATAACATCTTAATTGATCGTTTGTTCAATATAACTGCGATCTAATTATCAAATATCAATACATGTGTTTGTATCTGACCTACGTCATAAATGGATTATTATTATTGGAGTGTTCTTCAAAGAATGGGTCAGTTTGATTCTGGCCGATGAGCAAATAAATTAGGAACGAGATCACAAAACAAACAACGTAAGAAAATTGATCATCCATGATTTACATCAAAATTGATCGTTTATTCAATATAACTGCGATCGAAGTATCAAATATCAATATATGTGTTTATCATTAATTTGAGAATGAAGCCGACGTCTCTCATTAATGGTTTCAAACATATTCTATTCGTAAGCGGTGAATATCTTATGTCAGTATTAGATGGTACAAGGCAAAATATCTTTCGTTATGAAGTTACATTTTAGATGGCCTATTAAATGTTTATTGTGATATCTTTACACATAAAATACTTTTAAAATGATGTATGAAATGCATAGTGTTTTATTAATAAAACACTCATTTAAATCACCAAGGGTAGTTAATGACATGGCACGGCGCGGTCGAAGGTCAGAACTTAGACAATGGAATATTAAGCAAATCACTGACATATTCAGTTATCTGTCGTTTTCTGGAAATAGTAGGTGTGTAGTTATGTTTGATGATAATTTGAAAAGTCTAAGTTTCTAATGGTTAGGAGGAACAACTACGGCGCTCAAGTGTACAGTATACACACAGAAAGATGAAGCGAACACAAACTATCTTTCGAATATGGTTGTCCCTTAAAGGTTTCTAAAGAATCAATATTGATGAGAATGACTGCAACAATGTCGCCCTTAAAAAGTTAAGAAAGACAGTGTACATATAATACGTTGTAGAGTCAGAAAGTTGTATGTTCTTCTCCTCTCAATGCTTACAGTATGGCGTCCTTAGATCTTTGATGTTATGGTGCGCATGGTATCTGAATCAATAGAGTCGTTTTTCCAGTGTGCGTTTAAAGATGTCAATTCGAAATGAATTCCAACATAATGTCGCTTGTGGACCAGTCTTTGTGACGGCGTAGTTGACGTCGTTATTCGAATAAGAGCGTTCACAACTTCAGCATTTTCTGATTTGCTGAGGTATCTGTCTTAGGCATTATTCTGTAAGTTTTGCTTATATTTCAACTAAATTTTGCATGAGTTATCATCACAAATCATTGATTCCAAAATTCATCAATTCCGACTAAATAGACCACCATCAAAGATTTTCAAATCCGAAAGCAAATATTTCTGCTTGTTTCTTGATCTTGGAAAAACTGGCTTTTTGAGTGAAAATTGCCCAAAATAAAGTACGGAGATCCCTTCTTTTTAAAGCATGAAAATTGTCCTCGAAAATCTCTCTCTCCAAACGTAAAATCTTTAAAAAGTTTGATACTAGAAGAAAGTCAAATAAAAAAATTAATCTATATAAGAACATTTTCATTTCTTAATTGCCATGAAGTTTAGTGCTCTTTTAATCAAAACTGAAAACTGAACATTTTTACATTACTTTTGTCTTAATTTCCTTCTTTGATACCTTTAACTTGTAATAAAAGATAAAAACATATTCTAAAAGAGTTTGCCATGAAAAAAAAAGCATAGAATACTTGTTATTCCGGGGGAAAATAAGAACATTATTAGAAAATAATTTTCCTGTTACACATATTCTGACGCCCGTACGGAAAAAAGTAGCGCGGACAAGTTTTTTACTTCTTTTAAAGGACTTTCTAAATTTAAAGTTTTTCGGAAATACGATAAAAAATGTGTAATACAGGATATTTTTTGGGATTCACAGAAGAATACTTCCACTCTATATATCGTAATGTACTGTAAATAATCATTCATGAATGAAACTATTCAATAGTGTCGTTCCTGTTTTATGCATATAGCTTTACGTGATAAGTACATTAATTTTCAAACTTTTTCGTGTTATTTTGTACTGTTACTTTATTTTATCTCCTTTTCTAACATTATACTATAAACATACCGAAAATACTGACACGGCAACAGAATGGAATCTTAGATAATCTGTGACAGACCATTAAAAAGTACATGGAGAATAAGACCAGACGTTCCTGAAATGTAAGTAACTTCTGCTTCATCCATAAAACTCGATATATATATGTGTGTGTGTGTGGGTGGGTGGGTGGGTGGGTGGGTGTGTGAGGGTGTGTGTGTGTGTGTGTGTTTTCATATATATATGTGTGTGTGTTTTCATATATATACACATCTTAGACTTAGGGAACTTCCGACGTAAAAACCTGCAACTTATGGGAAAGAGGGGCATGACATGAAAAATAAATATAAAGTGTATATAAGTTTAGCTGAAGCAATTTCAATCTACTTAACCACGCGAGCGACACGGACCTTATCGGGACTAATTATACCTGTAGTTTACTTTTGTGTTGATTTTTGTCTTTTGATGACCCGATTGATCAAAATGTGCGATTTTGTTTATCTAATATTTACAAATGGTTGAATTTATATATATCAGTGATGAGAAATAAATCTAGCTAGTTATTTGTTTTATTGATAAAGCTTTGAATTGATAATATCCCCTACCAAGAGTTATCTCTTATACTATGATATTATTTCAAGTGTCACAGACCAAGAAGTATATAATCATTATGTGACCTTTTTTGCGACATTACTCGACCAAGTATTTACCGAAGACAATTAGCAATGACTTTGCTATCAATCAAACAGAATGATAACACGTATTAGACTTGCTATCCTTGTTAAGATATCATGAACGAATCGTTCTTTATCTTATAATACTGCGTTCAGTTTGAAGCTAGGTAAACTTTTCAGTACTTGTTATAAAGGCGTCAAAGGTTATGATTTACAGATTAATTTTGTATATGATGCAATTGATTTTAAAAAATCGTTATGCAATTTATTTTTTTATTTCTGTACGAATTAAAGTGTCTCCTATTCGACTTGTGAACATTTAACATGTACATGTTTACTAATGAGCTGTAATGTGATTAAACAACTGAATTAAAATGTGACAGAATAAAGTATCAATGACTATCAATTACGATACTATTGTTCTAAGAAATTAATTTTCAAGTCAAATAAGTAAGAAATATATATCAAAATTGCAAAATGTTACAACAATGTTTTATTTTTTGTGTTTCAAAAACTTACATCTAAATAAAGACTAGAAGTGAATGCATTAAACGTACTAAAATTTCAGTCAAACTCATTTCTACAATACGACATGTCGGCTGTGTGAAAAGAGCAGATGGTTCTATTATGTTATGTAACAGTAAGTGTAACATAATAACATCAGCCTACCTGATCCCACTGGTCTCTCTCTAAGTACACCATCCCTGGGGCTTCGTCTGTATGGCCACCGGTAGAGGATGCAGACTCGGTTTGCAATGTACATGTCAGAGTGGATTTGTCAAAGTTGACTGATAGACAACCTGCACGGACACTACACTCCTTCAAGCATTGTTGAAGCCCCTTGGTTTTATGTATTGTCTGTTGAGAGCTGTTGAATTCGACGTCGTTCTGCTTTGTGATGACATAATTGCAGTTTCCTTTAATACAAGGCGTTATCAGTACAATTAGCTTGACTACCAATACAAACTCTGAAAGACAACTAAATTCACGTACCATATTGGTGAAGGAAGCATGGCAGTTCCTTAGAAACATGTTTTCGATATTACAATGTCCTTTTCTTTTCTGAAGTTGAAAGCCACGTTGAGTGGAGCTATGTCCAGGTAGATGATAATCAGTTCTAAGAAACGCTACGTCATTCTATTATACCATAGCCTTAGTTTGTAATTAGATGCCTTGTGTATTTCAAACGACAGATATATCGAATAGCGTAGAAACCTATCACTGGTTGTTCTTGGAGATGACAATTTTGTATAGATCTGGTCAATGCTAGTCATGATAGAACGAGTGAAGGGGCGTGTCCATATATTCAAGAGGGCGTGTCTATTGACTACTAGCACTAATTTAATAGTCGCTCAATTAAAGCACAGGGGAATTATTGACAGGAAGAATGCCACGCTCTTCAATTGGGATCGACAAGAAAGATTATTAAAGGAAATATGTCAGCAATAACGATCGGGAGGAAAATGAAATACATCATGTTTACCTACAGTAATTAGATGATATGATTGAGCTGTGTCTGCTGGCAATTTACATGTTCCAAGGGAAATATTGTTCGATATTCAATTTGAAATTGTTCAGTCGTTCTTTTCCTAGTCTTTGCCAGCGAAATTCAGCAGCAGCATATATCATATAAGGATTGCGAAATGTGATCAGCAGTTTTAAAAATGAATTGTAGAATAAAGCAAACCCCGGGTATACATCTTCCCCATTATATCGCCAACCCAGATTATCGACATAATTTAAGTAAAACCCGTTTTCCTTATAAAGCCCTGTTGGTACCGCCACCCCCTCCCCTCATATAACCATTCGCCTACCCAATTCAATCCCCCCTATCCCTCAACTGCATCGTAATTGTTGTGTTTCATTTGTTCTAAGTTATTAACAATAATCCGTTGAGGCGTAGCTTCATTGAGCAAGCTGTCAGATATAAATACGTAAATAGTGCGTAGATTAAATGTGTTTTGTAGTTGTAGTGTTTGCAAATTGTTTATTTTAAACAGATTAAAACAGATATGTGGACACCCAGCCAATGGAACTATTCACGATTATAATGAAATATTGATATTTTACAGAGAATAATCAGACAATACATGCTGTAATAATTCAATCAGATATACTTTTCGCAATAACATGCTACAAAATGCTTCATTAGGCAATATGGATTTCTAAATTTCAATTACCCAGTTTATATTATCAAAATTTGTAATTGTATCTATCGAAATGAAATATTGAGGCCTCATGGTGTGCCTTTGACCGTTCAGCATAATAACGCGTGGTCACACTTTGCTACAGTTGTTTGGGACTTTTCTGCAACCCAGACAATTGTCACTATTGATTGGACTCCATATAGTCTCGATATGTCCTTAATCAAACACTTATAGAATTAATTAGACAGAAGAGTCTAAATTAAGCAAACATTCAAATAGGCTAATGCACTCATCGAGGAATGAACAAACATTTCTGTACGACCAGTCAATGTTCTTATGAACTCCATAAAACGCAGAATTAGAGACACTTTAGATGTTCGGTGAGGGCACCCCCGATATTTGAGATACTCTGACAACTACTGTTAGTTCAACTTAGTAATCCATGGGACCAGAGATAAACAATACTGAATGTAAAGGTCAAAAGGTATGTATCGTTCAAGTGTCATGAAAAAGAAATTGCGACATTGGTGACATTACGCCAGTGTCAATACATGTATACTATCAAAACTTTAATCCTACTCGTATAATTCCTAAAAATTTATTTCAAATGGGAAATAAACAACCTTCTGCTCAAAAATCTATTTTTTTCTACAAAATTATAGTAAATTTGACCTCCTTCTCGGGAAGAAATGGGATACCCATTTTGGTAAAGCACCTAAAGACGTTTCCATCATTGTAGAGCATTTGATTCTACCATATCAGGGTGTTTAGAAAATGTTTGAAATCTGAGTCATAATGATCCCTTTTGACCCCATCAATCTGCCCCCTGGGGTCAGCCAGGTTCAATATGTGCATACCGTCAAGCCGTCATCTGTTTTTGCTCATAATTCTAACCAAATTGCAAGTGTATTCAATGGACATTTAACAAATTATGCTCAAAAATTTATTTTTTCATATATAAACTTCAGTAAAAATTTACCCCTTTCCATGGGGAAATGTGAAACCCTGGGGCCATGGAATTCACAACTTTGGTAAGATGCTTCCATCCATGAAGAGCATTTGATTTTATTGAAATCGGAGTCAATTTTACACCTTTGGTCAAGCCCCTCAGACCCCTATGGAGTGGGGACAATATAATTCACTATCTTCGTTCATTTTAGGCCAGGAAAGATTCCTCCATAATTACATTGAAATTGGTTCAGCGTTTTTTGAGAAGTCGAAACAATTAAAAGTTACGGACGCACGATTAACGACAAAGGTGATCGCAATTGGTCACAAAAAGACTTTGCCTCAAATGGTTTAAAGCGTTTTTTGAGAAGTCGAAACAATTAAAAGTTACGGACGCACGATTAACGACAAAGGTGATCGCAATTGGTCACAAAAAGACTTTGCCTCAAATGGTTTAAAGCGTTTTTTGAGAAGTCGAAACAATTAAAAGTTACGGACGCACGATTAACGACAAAGGTGATCGCAATTGGTCACAAAAAGACTTTGCCTCAAATGGTTTAAAGCGTTTTTTGAGAAGTCGAAACAATTAAAAGTTACGGACGCACGATTAACGACAAAGGTGATCGCAATTGGTCACAAAAAGACTTTGCCTCAAATGGTTTAAAGCGTTTTTTGAGAAGTCGAAACAATTAAAAGTTACGGACGCACGGTTAACGACAAAGGTGATCGCAATTGGTCACCAAAAGACTTTGCCTCAAATGGTTTAAAGCGTTTTTTGAGAATTCGAAACAATTAAAAGTTACGGACGCACGGTTAACGACAAAGGTGATCGCAATTGGTCACCAAAAGACTTTGCCTCAAATGGTTTAAAGATCTCATAAAATCTAAAGACGGATGGTCCAACATTCAAAGTGAGTTGTGGTATTTCACATTAACGCATATAGCTCATAAATATTATTTTATATTACCGTGCAGTTGAAGTTGCATATCCCAACTGAGCTTCAAACTATGGTGTCTGTTCACAGTCACAATGCGCCACTTCTATCTAAATTATGCATTCATTTTGCAATTACCCCTTACTTTTGAATATGATCGTTTGGAAGCTTTATAATGCTGATTCTTTAATAAGGTAATGAGCATTCATATATTATCTTTGAACTCTAAATGTTAATGTGTCTATCGTAGACACCTTTGAGCTATAAACTTTTCTATGTTTGAGTTACTATTGTTTCTAGAATATATATTGTAAATCTGTTTCTTTTCCCTATTTCATGTCGAACTTTCGGAAGAAGTCAAGGTTTATCGCTATACATTTGAAAATGACAATTTCGTTCCACATCTACAGTTTGAATGTCGACCATGCATGGGTCGATAATTTCCCCCGCTATTTATAGGGAGAGATTTAACGATCACGGACTCCAAGTCGATGTGAAAAAAAGTTTATACATCGTCAAACTAATTTGGACTGCATTGCGGGCACGTATTTTGTTCTACACCATTATATAGAAAACGTATATGGAAAAAAAAACATGTACAATATTTGTTCTTGACAATAAAGACTGGAGTGTTGTAACAACACACCTCAAGATATAGGTTATCATAATAGAGGACAATTTATCTTTTATTGTCGTTATATGTACCACGTGTGTATGTGTGACATTTCATCTAGTATAGAAATATTGCCAGCCTGTACATGGATATATCAATGAACATCGCGGAACATAACCACTGAACTGGGCGACAATTCCTGGGAACACAATTACATATAGAGGCATCAGGCATGTTTGGAAACATTTGGTAGAAGAGCAATGAACGAAAACGAAACAGAAAGGAAAAACTAGAAAAGCTCAAGAGGAAAAACATCATATACAAAGATATTCATCTCAAATAACGAGTCAACTGCATGAGGAGATAAACAGTAAATGCTATTCTGGTGTCTAAAGAGTGGGTCTATATAATTTATGTAGTAGGTAATTTCATATAGAGTAGGAACATATATATGTATACATATACATATGACGTGAATAATAAGTACTAATTGAATGATAAACAAAGAATATATATATATTACAGACATATTTATAAATTCGTTCTAGAAAAGTCAAAGTTCGTAACAAGTAGAGAACAGACAAAATTGTACATTAATCCACTCGTATAACAGCACGTTGACACATGTTAATGAAACCACACTGCATATATTTATGTAATGATATCATACTGCATTAACAAATATTAATATTTATTGCATCAACGCAAATATACACTGAAGCCACATGGCACTGACAAATATCTATATACTATATTGTAACATATTAGTCTAATGATACCTCATTGGTTCGACGCATATTTATATACTGATGTCACTTTGCATTGACAATTGATAATAGTATGTGCCACTTCAAGATGAAGTACAAATGTACAAATTTCGAGATACTTTTCTATTGCTCTATTGGGTTCAGAAAACTTGGACAATGTTCTGCTGTAAGAACGTCTTCGTCACGTGACTAGTGTGAGGTGTCCCATTTTATGCTGCAAACTAGTTCCTTGAAACATCGACGGGTGCTAAATTTCCGTCCCGATACAGAATTGCATTTAAATTGGCATTGATAATGACAAATACGGTTCGATTTCCACCTGGTATGCCGCCCAAAATCATCACGCTACCTCAATCATCTCCTTCATGCTGGACTACACAGCAATCTGCAGCATTCCTGCCATGGTAGATATCTAAATGCATCCAATAATTGTACATGTAACAAAATCTCGACTCGTTAGTGAACAAAATATTGCGGCGGTGGAGTATAGTCATCTACATTGTCGCCAAGCCCAATCAAGGCGATTGGTGTGATGGTGTTGCCGAAGGACGGGTCTTGTGTTCATATGTAAGGCCTTTGTGCACACATTCTGTGACAATCCAGTCTGTTACGAATAGTCTGGTTGCTTACCCGTCGACCAATTTAAGTCCTTGCTGTTACAGTTGCAGGAAGAAAACTGATCCTTAAGATGCTGCAGCAGTATTAGATGGTCTTCGTGAGGGGTTTTATCTTGTGGTCGACCGCTTTTGGACGGTCGAGTTTTAAAACAGTTGCATTAAAACGTTGCCATGAATGATATACTGTCTTTTAAGTGACACCCAACTGAGTTGCAACCTCGCGATATGTTGCGCCGACTTGGAGCATGCTAATAAGCCCTACCCTCTCTTAATCTATGCAATAAAAGAAAATGATTCTTCAAGTGATGAAGGTTCTAAACTAGTGCATAAAGCATTTTGCGAAATGCAACAAAAATCGAGTAAAATAAGGAATTTGTATTTTTTGAGATATCATCTTTGAATTCATACCGGTTAAATATATTCATGGTATAATGTTACGAATTGATATATTTCATTTGCTAATTTTTTTTTTTTTTTTTTTTTTTCTTTCTTTTTAAAAAATGTTTTTCCTCTTAGTATCTAGTTAAAGGTATAGAGTTACAATTTTTAAGTTTATTTTCATCTATCATGCAAACTAAATCATACTGATCGTTTAACATGTGAATAGACATCTATGATCAGCAATGATTTATAATATGCAAATAAAACTGAAATTTATACTTTTGTTCTGAAAGTTTCTTTCATGTTTAGCGCAAAGCAATATAAAGAATATTTTGGACTTGTTACACATTTCATAATATCTCTTTGTGTAAGCTACTATACAGTTTCTGTGCCCAAATTTCGTCAACAAATCTCTTTTAGATCACGGTTCATACTTAACAATTAAAAAACAATTAAAACAGAATATACACGATTTAAAAAAAATATGTGTTTTATAAACCATCTTAATTAATACTGCATACTTCAATACTTCGGTATTTGAGAGAATATGTATGCATCTATTACTGATGTTCTGATGTTAGATATTCTGGTGTGACCTTAAGCCAACCATCTGCTAATTGCCTCCCAGCTATTGGCTATACACCTGTATTGACAGCCGAGTCTGCTCCATCACTGGCTATAGCTGTTACATAATCATACCTGACCAGGTGTAATCATTTACATATACAACTACCGAAGTACACATAATGTATTAATGGCGCTTTAAGAATATTTCAATAATTATATAGAACAACAAAATTGAATAGCAATATCATGTTGGGAAGGGGGGGGGATACACATGCTATTTTGGGGGAAACGTTTGTCGGGCCCCTTTCATTCTGTCCCAAAGAGTCAAATGAACTTTCGTAATTTGTGAATAGATTGCCCTCCTCAGGTAATGACTCTGACTGACTTTGATTGAAGCATTTTGGAAAAGAAACATTTTAATGGGATACTGTATTTGGCCCTTGGATACCAAACTTGATAGTTGGAAACTACTACATGATTTTGGGATCTCTGGGATACAGTTCTTGAGTCTGGGAGTCTGGGATATTGTACTCCACTATGGGAAATGTTACTTGGCTCTGGGATATTGTACTCCACTCTGCGATACGTACTTGACTATGAGATACTATACTTGGCTCTTAGAAACTGTACTTCATGACTTTGGGGTAGTATACTTGTCTCTGGGATGCAGTTCTTGAGTCTGGGAGTCTGGGATATTGTACTCCACTCTGTGATACGTACTTGACTATGGGATACTATACTTGGCTCTTGGAAACTGTACTTCATGACTTTGGGGTAGTATACTTGTCTTGACTAGGATACTATACTTGGCTCTTAGAAACTGTACTTCATGACTTTGGGGTAGTATACTTGTCTCTGGGATGCAGTTCTTGAGTCTGGGAGTCTGGGATATTGTACTCCACTCTGTGATACGTACTTGACTATGGGATACTATACTTGGCTCTTGGAAACTGTACTTCATGCCTTTGGGGTAGTATACTTGTCTCTGGGATGCAGTTCTTGAGTCTGGGAGTCTGGGATATTGTACTCCACTCTGTGATACGTACTTGAATATGGGATACTATACTTGGCTCTTGGAAACTGTACTTCATGCCTTTGGGGTAGTATACTTGTCTCTGCGATACAGTTCTTGATCCTGGGATACTGTACTTCACTCCGGTATACTATAATTGTCTCTGCAGTATTGTATTTGTCTTAAGGATATTGTTCTTGATTCTTAAAAACTGTACTTCATGACTTTGAGATACAGGTCTTGATTATGCAATACTGTACTTCGCTATGCGATACTGTACTCTACTATGAGATAGTGTACATGAATCTGGGATACAGGTCCTGACTCTGAGATGCTGTACATGGCTGAAGGATACTGTACTTGACTCCACGACACTGTAATTAACTTTGAAATACTGTACTCCACTATGAGATACTGTACATGACTTTAGGATACTGTACTTGACTCTAGTATTATGTACTTGGCTCTTTGAAGATGTACTTGACTTTGGGGTACTGAACTTGACAAAACACTTTATTTGACCTTTGAATAGTTACTTGACTACGGTTTATTATGCATGACTTTGGGATATTGAACTTGACTATTAGATATAGTACTTGACAATAGTGCACTTGCATGATAACGAGATATTGGAATACTGTACTGAACTCTTAGAATTTCTACTTGACTCTAGGAAACTGTACTGTGGGATACTTAACGTGACTATGAGATATAAGAAAGCCTTCTTGATTCTTGGATAGTTTACTTTACAATGTAAAAATAGTACACTTGAATTTGGGATAGTGTACTTTATACTGGTGAACAGCACTTCTCTATGGGATACTATACTTGACTTTGTGACAGTGAACTTGATGAGATAATATGCTTAAATCTGGGATACTCTAATTTATTCTGGGATACAATTTGCGATAAGAGGATAATGAACTTAACTCTGGAATACGGTACTTGACCCTTGGGAATTATACCTGATTAGGTAATACTATACTCTAGCATGACATCCTATACTTGATTTATGCCATCCTATACTTGACTTATGATATCCTATATTTGACTTATGACATCCTATACTTGACTTATGACATCCTATATTTGACCTATGACATCCTATATTTGACTTATGACATCCTATACTTGACTTATGACATCCTATGTTTGACTTATGACATCCTATACTTGACTAATGGCATCCTATGCTTGACTGATGACATATTATATATGACTTTTGCCATGCTATACTTGACTTAAGATATCCTATACTTGACTTATGGCACCCTATACTTGACTGGTGACATCCTATACTTGACTTATGACATCATATACTTGCTTATGCCATCATATACTTGACTTATGACATCCTATACTTGACTTATGACATCCTATACTTGACTTATGGCATTCTATACCTGACTTATGGCATGCTAAACTTGACTTCTGGCATGCTATACTTGATTTATGCCATCATATAGTTGACTTATGACATCCTATACTTGACTTATGATATCATATATTTCACTTATGGCATCCTATATTTGACTTATGACATCCTATATTTGACCTATGACATCCTATATTTGACTTATGACATCCTATACTTGACTTATGCCATCCTATATTTGACTTATGACATCCTATACTTGACTTATGGCATCCTATGCTTGACTTATGACATCCTATACTTGACTTATGGCACCCTATACTTGACTGGTGACATCCTATACTTGACTTATGACATCATATACTTGACTTATGCCATCCTATACTTGACTTATGGCACCCTATACTTGACATATGGCATCCTATACTTGACTTATGCCGTACTATACTTGACTTATGCCATCATATACTTGACTTATGACATCCTATACTTGACTTATGATATCCTATATTTGACTTATGACATCCTATATTTGACTTATGACATCCTATATTTGACCTATGACATCCTATACTTGACTTATGCCATCCTATATTTGACTTATGACATCCTATACTTGACTTATGACATCCTATATTTGACTTATGACATCCTATACTTGACTTATGACATCCTATATTTGACTTATGACATCCTATATTTGACCTATGACATCCTATATTTGACTTATGACATCCTATACTTGACTTATGCCATCCTATATTTTACTGGTCACATCATATACTTGACTTATTAAATAATATACTTGCTTATGCAATCATATACTTGAATTATGACATCCTATACTTGACTTATGCCATGCTATATTTCACATGGCATCTATACCTGACTTATACTGACTTATGCCATCCTATACTTGACTTATGACATCCTATACTTGAATTATGACATCCTTTATTTGTCTTTTTACTTCCTCTACTTGACTTATGCCATCCTATATTTGACTTATGACATCCTATACTTGACTTATGCCATCCTATATTTGACTTATGACATCCTATATAGGACTTATGGCATCTATACTTGACTTATGCGTTGACTATATTTGACTTATTGTATGCATCCTATATCCTATATTTGACTTATGACATCCTATACTTGACTTATGCCATCCTATATTTGACTTATGACATCCTATACTTGACTTATGGCATCCTATGCTTGACTGATGACATATTATACATGACTTTTGCCATGCTATATTTCACTTATGGCATCCTATACCTGACTTATGCCATCATATACTTGATTTATGGCATCCTATACCTGACTTATGCCATGCTATACTTGACTTTTGCCATCCTATACTTGACTGATGCCATCCTGTATTTCACTTATGACATCCTTATTTGACATCCTATACTTGACTATGCCACTATACTTGACTTATGACATCCTATACTTGACTTATGACATCCTATACTTGACTTATGGCATCCTATATGACTTATGCCATCCTATACTTATGCATCCTACTTTTGGCATGCTATACTTGATTTATGCCATCATATAGTTGACTTAGGACATCCTATCCCTGATTTATGCCATCCTATACTTGACTTATGGCATGCTATATTTGACTTATGACATCCTATACTAGATTTATGCCATCCTCTACTTGACTTATGGCATCCTCTACTTGACTTATGACATCCTATACCTGATTTATGCCATCATATACTTGACTTATTATGACTTGACTTGGCATGCTATACTTGACTTATGCATCCTATACTTATGATATTTATGCCATCTTATATACTATAGTTGACTTATGACATCCTATCCCTGACTTATGCCATCCTATACTTGACTTATGACATCCTATACTTGACTTATGGCACCCTATACTTGACATATGGCATCCTATACTTGACTTATGCCGTGCTATACTTGACTTATGCCATCATATACTTGACTTATATGCACTATTTGCCATGACTTATGCTATACTTGACTATACTATCATTTATGACATCCTATACTTGACTTATGGCACCCTATACTTGACTGGTGACATCCTATACTTGACTTATAACATCATATACTTGACTTATGACATCATATACTTGACTTATGCCATACTATACTTGACTTATGCCGTGCTATACTTGACTTATGCCATCATATACTTGACTTTTGCCATCCTATACTTGACTGATGCCATCCTATACTTGACTTATGATATCCTATATTTGACTTATGACATCCTATACTTGACTTATGATATACATATATTTACTTATGCCATCCATATACTTGACTTATGGCATCCTATACCTTATATCATATTTGACTTATGCCATCCTATACTTGACTTATGCACATGACCTATACGACTATCCTATATTTGACTTATGACATCCTCTACTGACTTATGCCATCCTATATTTGACTTATGACATCCTCTACTTGACTTATGCCATCCTATATTTGACTTATGACATCCTATACTTGACTTATGCATCTATGGCATATGCTTGACTTATGCATTATATTTGGATGAGGGCATCTATATGACTTGACTTATGACATCCTATACTTGACTTATGCCATCCTATATGACTTTGACTATATGACATCCTATACTTGACTTATGGCATCCTATACTTGATTTATGCCATCATATACTTTGACTTATGACTTATGCCATCATATACTTGACTTATGCCATATGCTTGACTATATTGACTTATGCCATCCTATACTTGACTTATGGCATCCTATACTTGACATATTATACATATGCCATGCTATATTTCACTTATGGCATCCTATACCTGACTTATGCCATCATATACTTGACTTATGACATCCTATAATTGACTTATGGCATTCTATACCTGACTTATGGCATGCTATACTTGATTTATGCTACTTGACATATGGCATCCTATACTTGACTTATGCCGTGCTATACTTGACTTATGCCATCATATACTTGACTTATGACATCCTATGCTTGACTTATGGCATCCTGCTTTGATTTATGCCATCCTATACTTGACATATGACATCCTATACTTGACTTATGATATCATATATTTCACTTATGGCATCCTATACCTGACTTATGCCATCCTATATTTCACTTATGACATCCTCTACCTGACTTATGCCATCCTATATTTGACTTATGACATCCTCTACTTGACTTATGCCATCCTATATTTGTCTTATAGCATCCTCTGCTTGACTTATGCATAGGAATCCTATACTGGATTGATTGCATCTTATGCTTGACTTATAGCATTCTATACTGGATCCAGGGCATCCTATCCTTCATTTATGACATCCTATACTTGACTTATGACGTTCTATGCTTGACTTATGACGTCCTATACTTTGCTTATGGCATGCTATACTTGATTTATGCCATCATATACTTGACTTATGACATCCTATACTTGACTTATGGCATTCTATACCTGACTTATGGCATGCTATACTTGACTTTTGGCATGCTATACTTGATTTATGCCATCATATAGTTGACTTATGACATCCTATCCCTGACTTATGCCATCCTATACTTGACTTATGACATCCTATACTTGACTTATGGCATTCTATACCTGACTTATGGCATGCTAAACTTGACTTCTGGCATGCTATACTTGATTTATGCCATCATATGGTTGACTTATGACATCCTATACTTGACTTATGACGTCCTAACTTTGCTTATTGCATGTTATACTTGATTTATGCCATCATATACTTGACTTATGGCATGCTATACTTGATTTATGCCATCATATACTTGACTTATGCCATGCTATACTTGACTTTTGCCATCCTATACTTGACTGATGCTATCCTATATTTCACTTATGACATCCTCTACCTGACTTATGCCATCCTATATTTGACTTATGACATCCTCTACTTGACTCATGCCATCCTATATTTGACTTATAGCATCCTCTACTTGACTTATGCATAGGAATCCTATACTGGATTGATGGCATCTTATGCTTGACTTATAGCATTCTATATTGGATTGAGGGCATCCTATCCTTCATTTATGACATCCTATACTTGACTTATGACGTTCTATGCTTGACTTATGACGTCCTATACTTTGCTTATTGCATGCTATACTAGATTTATGCCATCCTCTACTTGACTTATGGCATCCTCTACTTGACTTATG
This sequence comes from Ylistrum balloti, assembly GCF_031769215.1. NCBI lineage: Eukaryota > Metazoa > Mollusca > Bivalvia > Pectinida > Pectinidae > Ylistrum > Ylistrum balloti. The sequence goes on from NW_026781888.1 coordinate 726,217, forward strand.
ACATCCTATACCTGATTTATGCCATCATATGACTCTATACTTGACTTATGGCATCCTATACTTGACTTATGACATCCTATACTTGACTTATGCCATCATACACTTGATTTATGCCATCATATACTTGACATATGACATCCTCTAATTGTGACTGATGACATCCTATACTTGACTTATGGCATACTATACTTGACTTGTGCCATCCTATACTTGACATATGCCATCCTATATTTCACTTATGACGTCCTCTACCTGACTTATGCCATCCTATATTTGACTTATGACATCCTCTACTTGACTTATGCCATCCTATATTTGTCTTATAGCATCCTCTGCTTGACTTATGCATAGGAATCCTATACTGGATTGATTGCATCTTATGCTTGACTTATAGCATTCTATACTGGATTGAGGGCATCCTATCCTTCATTTATGACATCCTATACTTGACTTATGACGTTCTATGCTTGACTTATGACGTCCTATACTTTGCTTATGGCATGCTATACTTGATTTATGCCATCATATACTTGACTTATGACATCCTATACTTGACTTATGGCATTCTATACCTGACTTATGGCATGCTATACTTGACTTTTGGCATACTTTACTTGATTTATGCCATCATACTTGACTTATGACATCCTATATTTGACTTATAGCATCCTATACTTGACTTATGACATCCTCTACTTGACTTATGACATCCTATACTTGACTTATGACATCCTATACTTGACTTATGGCATTCTATACCTGACTTATGGCATGCTAAACTTGACTTCTGGCATGTTATACTTGATTTATGCCATCATATACTTGACTTATGGCATGCTATACTTGATTTATGCCATCATATACTTGACTTATGCCATGCTATACTTGACTTTTGCCATCCTATACTTGACTGATGCTATCCTATATTTCACTTATGACATCCTCTACCTGACTTATGCCATCCTATATTTGACTTATGACATCCTCTACTTGACTCATGCCATCCTATATTTGACTTATAGCATCCTCTACTTGACTTATGCATAGGAATCCTATACTGGATTGATGGCATCTTATGCTTGACTTATAGCATTCTATATTGGATTGAGGGCATCCTATCCTTCATTTATGACATCCTATACTTGACTTATGACGTTCTATGCTTGACTTATGACGTCCTATACTTTGCTTATTGCATGCTATACTAGATTTATGCCATCCTCTACTTGACTTATGGCATCCTCTACTTGACTTATGACATCCTATACCTGATTTATGCCATCATATACTTGACATATGACATCCTCTACTTGACTGATGACATCCTATACTTGACTTATGACATCCTATACTTGACTTATGCCATCATACACTTGATTTATGCCATCATATACTTGACATATGACATCCTCTAATTGTGACTGATGACATCCTATACTTGACTTATGGCATACTATACTTGACTTGTGCCATCCTATACTTGACATATGCCATCCTATATTTGACTAATGACATCCTATACTTGACTTATGGCACCCTACACTTGACTGATGACATCCTATACTAGACTTATGACATCCTCTACTTGACTTATGCCATCCTATATTTGACTTATGCATAGGAATCCTATACTGGATTGATGGCAACTTATGCTTGACTTATGACATCATATACTTGATTTATGACATCCTATACTTGACTTATGGCACCCTACACTTGACTGATGACATCCTATACTAGACTTATGACATCATATACTTGACTTATGACATCATATACTTGACATATGCCATCCTATACTTGACTTATGGCATCCTATACTTGACTAATGGCACCCTATACTTGACTTATGGCATCCTATACTTGACTTATGACATCCTATATTTCACTTATGGTATCCAATACCTGACTTATGGTATCCAATACCTGACTTTTGGCATCCTCTACTTGACTTATGCCATCCTATATTTGACTTATGCATAGGAATCCTATAGTGGATTGATGGCATCCTATACTTGACTTATGACATCATATACTTGATTTATGACATCCTATACATGACTTATGCCATGCTATAATTGACTTTTGCCATCCTATATTTCACTTATGGTATCCAATACCTGACTTATGGTATCCAATACCTGACTAATGGCACCCTATACTTGACTTATGCCATGCTATAATTGACTTTTGCCATCCTATATTTCACTTATGGTATCCAATACCTGACTTATGGTATCCAATACCTGACTTATGGCATCCTATACATGACTTATGCCATGCTATAATTGACTTATGCCATCATATACTTGACTTATGACATCCTATACTTGACTTATGACACCCTATACTTGACTTATGACACCCTATACTTGACTTATGACATCCTATATTTGACTTATAGCATTCTATAATCTACTTATAGCATCCTATACTTGATTATCACATCCTCTACTTAAATTATGGCATCGTATACTTGACTTATGACATCCTATACTTGATTTATGCAATCCTATACTTGACTTTTGCCATCCTATACTTGATTTATGGGATTCTGTTCTTCACTTTGGCTCGTATAACTTAACAATGGAATACTGTTCTTAACTATAGGATACTGTATTTGACTTTGGGATACTCTACCTGACACTAAGATATTACACTCTGCTCTGTTTTACTTAGGTCAAAAGATTCAGATTACCTATCCATGATTCTGTTGCTGCCTTAGTCAAGGTTGATTGTCAGAATTCCTTCCTCTATAAAAGATCGGTCGAGACAGGACAAAAAATGAAACCGCAGATAGAAAGTCAGAACCCTTCATAATATAGGATACAGCATTATGTTCTGGAGTACTATACATCTAACTTACTCAGTGAATAATTGCTATATGGTTATGACATATTAGAGTCCACTCTAAGGACACAATTTCCACCCATTTTATTGATGTTTAATCGTCTGAGTGACTCCAGTTTCATATTACCTGATCCGAGAAGACAATGGCAATCCCTGATAATGACATTTATTGCCTGACAAGCACGATCTCTCATAAACATTTATAGTATGAAACACAACACGATCAACTTTAGTAGCCAATAAACTTTATGATGATAAAAACACATTTTCCTTTGGAAACTTTGACATACAAACATGTAAAACAAGAACAGAATCACTTGATCACAAGAAAAAGTATAAAGACATGTAACTAAAAAAAATTACTTTGGATTTATGTTCATCTTATGGACGAAATACATGTATAATTTCTAACTAAAATGTGATACATTTATACAATGTTCTTATTATGTTTTTTTTAATGTAACAAAATTCTATTACTGCAACCTGACAGTCATTTGTCTCTTCATATGGATACCATCATGATTCGACAAATCCTTTTCAGTGAAATTTCTCAAGCCCTAAGATCTCTGTACAATATGGATTATTCTTGGGGATGTTCGTTGGTAGGTGGTTGTTCAGGAACAATGTAATGCAAGAGGTCGAACTCCTGTAAAGTTCTCATTGCGATACTGTCCCAGCCCTTATTTGCCTGCGGGTTCAGCGGACTTGGGTGTTGGAGACAGTGAACTTTGATATTTGTTATATTCGCCTCCTTCAGTGCTTGAAGAGCTCGTGCTTCAACATAACGCCCTATAGCAACAATGACCTGGACATTGAACATATCAATGAGTTCAAGCAACGCAGCAGAACACGCTTGAGTCAGCATGTTTCTGTCCCAGACAAAAAGCTCTGGGGGAGTAAGGTTTCGCCCTGATCGTGCCATGAATGCCAGTGGACACATGTTATGGATAAGGCAGTTCCTAAAAAAATTCTCTGGAGACTTGCAGTAGTTCTTGAAAAATCCCCAAAACCTTGAGCCACTAACCTGGAAAATAAAACAAACTATGTGTTAGTCACTTAGCGCACAAAATGTTCTCCAAGTGAAAGGCATTTATTATATATCTATTGTTAATCACTAGCCTGTTAAAGTATTTACAGCACATTTCAAATGGAATGAAACATTACGACGTAGTAATCTATATGGATACAAAACAGAAATATTCACAAGGACAAATCCTAAGTCTAGTATACTGAAATGATGAAGAAATGCAACTTCTTTAATTGTAAAATATTTCATATTGAATATACATAGCTGTTTAAAAACAAGAGGAAATTAGGGCCCCTCATGATATGTATTCCCAAATAAATATTAAAAGTCTTGTCATTCATCACAGAAAACTTGTTCACATCCAGTGCACCTAAATTACCAATGTACCATGAGTGTACAGATGCATGTGTTCTTTCACATTCAAAAAAGCATCAATTTCTGAATATCACTAAGAAGCATGATCACAAATACATTTGCAATCCATCAATATTTTTACAAAAATGCCATGGCTATCTCAACTTGGTAGAGAAAGGGCACCCACAATGCTCATGAGAGGTAGCAATCAACAGCAGGTCGCTACTCACATCCGAGTTAAAAAATCAACTATAAGTCAGTTAGTTTTATGTCTTAATGCTACACAAAGAGTTGATGACAAACCAAGATCTGGTAGTCATTGTTTAACTATAAGTCAGTTAGTTATATGTCTTAATGCCACACGAAGAGTTGATGACAAACCAAGGTCTGGTAGTCATTGTTTAACTATAAGTCAGTAAGTTATATGTCTTAATGCCACACGAAGAGTTGATGAGTGACCAAGGTCTGGTAGTCATTGTTTAACATAAAGATCACTTCATTAGGCTTGCCAACATATGAGTAAGGAGATTAATCGAATGGAATATCATTCCTCTATGGACAGTCAATGTCCTTATGAACTCCATGCCATGCAGAAATAGCCACCCTTGCTATTTGGGGAGGACACATACAGCATAAGGGATCCACCTGACAACTACTGTTATTTCAACTTTATATATATTTGGGTACCCTAATTCATGGTGGCATAATGACGTCTTTGAACCCAGAAATTATGTCCAGAGGGATGGAGCCACATCCAAGGGCCTGTTATTACATCATCAATGTGTTTCTTTTTTTATGTCCATCATGGCTATATATGGTTATGGGATGGGGATCTCAACTGTATCAAAGATATAAGACATTTCCCCTATTAGACCCCACCCCTTCTGCCACAGGGTGCTGAGACCCACCATTTATACAAAATTATTTTCCTTTCACCAAAACATCTTTCACAACAAATTTGGCAAAATCTAATAATTTCTACATGAGGAGTAGGATTTCCTGTAATAGGTCATGCCCATCTCACTCAGGGGGAAATGGAGGGCAAGACCCATTGATTATACAAACCGGATTCCCCTTCGCCTAAAGATGATTCAGACCAAATTTGGACAAAATCCAAACATTCCTTCATGAAGAGTAAGATTTTTATGTATTTGCTCTATTTTTACCTATTAGGCCCTGCGCCTCCCACTCTGCTGGCCAAGTCCCATCCTTTATACAAAATTGATTCCTTTTTGCCAAAACATGATTCAGACCAAATTTGGACAAAATCCAACAATTCCAGCAGAAGGAAATGGATTTAAAAGGACTTTCTCTAATTACCTTATTGGGCCCCGCCCCTACCACTTGGGACTGGAGCGAGACACACCATTTCCACAAAATTGATTCCCTTTCACCTAAACATCCTTCAGGTCAAATTTAGGCAAAATCCAGTCTGTTGACCAGAAGGAGCAGGATCTTAAATAATTAGATCTATTTACCATATTGGGCCTCGCCCCTTCCGCTACAGGGGGCGAAAACCCATCGTTTATATAAAATTTATTCCCCTTCACCCAGACATGATTCAGACCAAATCTGGGCAAAATCCAATCATTCCTATAGGAGGATTAGGATTCTAAAGAACTTTTTGCCTAGCCCTTTTAGCCCTTAGGGGTCTGGATACACCATTTATGCAAAATCTGTTCCTATTTCCCAAGTGATACTTCTAACCAGATTTGGTCAAAATTCCCTCAGGCGTTCATGATAAGTAGCATTTTGCAGAAAAAGTTGACAGACGACGGCCGCCGCGTATCCCAGGTGAGCTAAAAACTATGGATTCCTAGTGCTAAGAAAGAGAGTTAGAACAAATTTGTGTGACCATTCCAGGACTACATATTGTACTGTCACTTTCATCAGACCTAGTGTCAAAATTCAAAATGGCAAATGGTGGTGATTTAGAGAATCTGATTAAACTTAATAGATGACAGGCATATCCACAAACAATAATGAAAATGTTCACAAAGTTTCAAGGAGACCTAAGAAATTATTTACAGTACAATTTGACAGGACATAGATCAAAAGTGATGCACACATGCCATATACATCTATTATTCAGTCCAGTACATTAGTTTTGATATCAGAGGGTTTAAACCTATAAATAAGTGACACCAATAGCTATCATTATTCGATCAACTGACTGCAAAGTTTAGCTGTCACCAAAACCTGGCATAACCTATTATAAGAATTTTCAAGTTCACAATTATTATCAAATTTAGACAGATTTTTATGACTGGTATACAAACAATATCAATGGAAATTCCTGTGATGAAATAGCCAAAGAATTCAGAATTTTACCATAACATTTATATTTAATTCTGCTGAGTTCCTGGATATATCAAGACGACCAAGAAAAACAACTTTCTGTCAGTATACAGACCTCTGAGCGATGGCAGGATAGCCCCATTACAGGTCGCTTGGGATGTTCCCGCGCTGGTTTGTGCACAGTGCCCTGTATACCGAGCCAGTCTCGCACAGTCCCCACCTCACCAAATGGTACCTAAAAGAAGAAAACCATGCATACTTCAACATTCTAGATTATACATAACTAAGATTTTGTGAACCCAAATGAAATACAAATAAGAGTTACACAGGATTAACCCTTTCGGCGCCGTAGGCGAGTAAAGTGGACATGCAGAGAGGCCGCCATAGGCGACTAAAGTCCACATGCAGACAGGCCACCGTAGGCGACTTTGGTTGACAATTTTTATATCTTTATCATCAGCCAAGATATGCTTGTTTCAGTAATGCTGCCATTGTTTCGGATATTTTCCTGAAAATATTTGGTGCTGAGCTGTACATTGTAAGAGATATTTGGCGCTGAGCTGTACATTGTATGAGATAATTGGCCCTGAAAGGGTTAATGATGTCTGTCTAGTTAACATAGTTTGAATACATGAATATATATTTGACTCAGTGAATCTAGTAAAAAGTTCAAACTTGGTATTTGGTATAGATAGATAGATAAAGAGTACATATACTTACTCCATTCTGAGACATCCCAAAAGGCCCAGGGTTCATCCCAAGGAAAAGTATAGGTTTCTGTTTGTTGGTGAACCTTCTGACAAAGTCTGCATGAGTCTCAAAAGCGTACACTAGTGGATTGTAGATATGGGAAACAGGTTTCTGAAACTGGATCCCGCGAAGTTGATTACATAACTTTTGTTCGAGCATCAAATATTGGTCAGAGAGAGAATATTCCCCATCTAAAACGGAAAAGTTAAATATTGTCAAAATTGGTCGTCTTGTTTCTGGTTCCTGTTTAATAGCAACACTTTTCACTTCACCATCCTTTGATTCTGTATCATCCTGAGATTTTTCGGAAGTTTTTACTAAATTATTCTCAAATGGTGCTTCTGTTCGGTGTTCTGAAACCATGTACCAATGATTACACAAACTATAGTCATAATCGTCATCACCATCTGGATCTTCCTCTTTCATCTTACGTTTTCCATATCCCTTGCTGCGTTTTTCCGGACTTTTGCCGTAGCCCTGTTGATGTTTCACGAGGTCATCATAATTTGAAGGTTGTTGTTGTCCATATGGCATCATTCCTGGTGGAAACTGGCCATATTGTAGCTGGCGTTGTTGTGACATGTAGTAGCTGTTGGCCACTGGGGCCCCCCTGTCCATCATTGGGTAGTAAGGACTTCCACAACCTGGTAGTTTCTCCAGTTGCGAGTAGTAGGAGTTTGCACTCTGTGTCAAAGTATCTGGATGTCCATATACTGATGGACTAGAGGTCATTGGGAGTCTTCCTTGCAGAGAATACATGAACTCTGGGTTTAATACTGGTGACATTTTGCCCTGGTGCTGATAATATGAATAAGGACTCCCTGCATCTATTGTGCCCTCAGAGCTTGTAAATGATCCTGCTCCAGGGGGAAGTCTGCTTCCCGGGGGTAGACTAAGAAATCGAGGGTCCACACTTTCAGACAATGAATAGCTGGCACTGCCATCACCTGATGGGGGCCCTCGAGAGTAGGGAGAGTTGGATGTGGTTGACAACTGTTTTGGCTGGGTCGAGGGATAGGAGCCTCCTTCACTGCTTGGCAGTAAACCTGATGTAGGATAGGTGGAGCTGGCAGTTGTAAGCAACCCATGCTGAAGACTGTAGTTTATACCACTATGAGCATTTTGAGGACCACTGTGGCTGGAATGGGCTGCAGGTGGCTGCTGAACAGTGTGAGCACTAGGTGGCACTGGACCACCAGTTGTGTTGGCATAGTGAGAAGACGCAGAACTGGTAGAGATTCGGTTCTGCTTAGAATATACTGGGTTTTGTATCCTCTGAGATAAAGTGTAGCTAGCACCTTCAGATGGTGTCAAACGATCTGAGAGTGAAAAGTCTGGATTTGCACTGGCCATATTATCAGGATAGTTAGAATTGGGAGTAAGTCTTTCAGAGTGAGCAAATGTGTTGTTGGTAGCACTATGATGTCTTTCAGTTAAAGTGGAAGCATAGCTATTTGTACTAGATGTGGGTCTATTGGAAAATTCTGCTGCTAGATTGGCTGACAATCCATCCCGAAGTGAAGGGTAATCTGCTTCAGGATTGTTGGTTTGTAGTCCACGGTCAGATAAACTATAATTTGAACCAGAGCATGGAGTGAGCCTGTCTGACAGGGCATAATTTGATGATGCTGCATTCGGAGTCAGCCTCTCCGACAAATTATAGTTTGTGCCTACTCCAGCTGTTAACCTTTCAGGAACAGCAAAATTTGAAATACTACCTGGTGTGAGACGCTCTGAGAGAGAGTAGTTTGTGGCAGTGGCCCCTGGAGTGAGTCTTTCTGAAGCAGTGTAACTGGTGGCACTTCCTCCTTGAGTCAGGCGATCAGGCATGAAGGTAGGCCCTGCTGTAGATTGTAACCTTTCCGGCAGGGAGTAGTCAGTATTCCCACCAGATGCCTGACGATCCACATAATTTGATGCCGAATTCTGAACTAACCGTCCATGCAGAGAATAGTCCAGACCTGGCCCTGAACTAGTGGACAATGGATCCGCAAGGGAATAATTTGTGTTTCCTCTTGCCCCAAGACGGTCTTGAGAAGGGTAGTCCATGGAGGATCCCATGGACAGGTTGTCAGCAGATGGAAAGTTCATACCCATACTGCCGGGGAGAAACTTCTCTGACAAGCTGTTCAACACAGTCTCCGGTATATCCATGGTTAATTCACTAACACTAACTCAGGCTAATGGTATTCCAAAATGATTGAAATCTGAGCAGTTTGATTCTCCACATATATAAAAGACATATTTAAAAAAAATTCTTAACAATTATTAATACTGTGATAACTAACATTAAGTTGATGGTAAATTGGAAAATAATTTTGAAATTTTGCGAAATTGTAGATTCGTTTGACACAAAGTAGAGAGAAATATTTGACAAACATTTCTTAAAAGGTCAATAAAATTAAAATGATATTTTCAATTCTAAATTGATAATTAGGTTTGCTGACATTGAATGCTTGGTAGCAAATGTCAAAGTAACAGTACTTTATCATATGCCCTAATGCAATATAACATACAATTCATTTTCCTGCAATGATTTATATTAATTTCATAATTAATTTAAAATATATATTTAAAGTAATTTATACTTTTATTGTATTTCTAGTCATTACGTTCAGTATTGACAACTGCATTTACAATAACAGTATCGAGTAAATATTATGATTAAAAAACTTTTACTTAGTCAAATTTGATTTGGCATTAAGTAATGAGTTTAAATCACAACCTCTTCCTTTTCAAATCATTATCAAGTTTTAGTTAGCTTTCTTTGCTACATTTAAATCTTAAAATTATTCATGATATTTTTACAGATATCTCACTGATGCCTAAAACATTTATGTCAATCAAAATTTCAAAAATCAATCAAAGAACTGCAATACCGTTACCGCCCGCGATAAAATAGATACATATTTCAGAAATATATTTGAAGAAAAGAAAGTTCTATAGCTTGGAGCTAAGGAACCATTTATAATCAACAGCTGAGAGACTGAGGACAACATATAAAACCTTCAAAGATTAAAAAGGTGATTCATCCCAACAATGTAGATAAATTATAATAAAAAACAATCAAAGTAGAAAAATCTTAAGAAGTTTGAAGAAAGCATGTCATCACAGTCTATAGAAATTATTTCAAAATTTAAAAAAAAAAAAAACAAATTGTACACACAAGGTGCAGGAGATACATTCCTAAACTTTTGGACCACTTGAAACTAGAGCAGGCAAATTCACAAGATGTGATGCCACAGATTTGATGTTTTCTCCATTGCTTGTGTTTTTAGGTTTGGTTACTATCCATGTTAGATTCCGTAAGAATAACAAATTAATAATTGATAGCAAACTCAGCCACCTCCATAACACTTAAATCCAGCTCAAGTCTTTCTACATCCTTATATGAATCGTAGAACCATGTCTGGTGACATTTCCTTGGGAATAAAGAAATTGGTGGTCTGTGCCAGGATTGCATGTCTGATGTCACTCAGTTGTAATGGTGTGGTTGTCAGTCCTCCGGTCTTAAGTCCCGACACTAAACCGTTATCAGTCCATGGGTTTTAGTCCTGACACCAAATTCTAACACAAAGCCACTGCACTTATGTGACTACAACTATAGTTGAACATCCAAGTATGTCTTCAACTGTAAAATTACATTAAAAGTTTATTATTTTCATCATCATTTCAATCTAAATATACAGAATACATATCAGAGATAAAGATGAAAAAAAGTGTAAATGGAAAAATAAAAGGCATAGGAAGTGGTCTTCTTGACTTCAAGAAATATGTTATATATAGAAAAGAGAGTCTCTTTGCCAATCCTTCTGCATACAACCCTAGAAAATTAGAAAATTCATTTTTGTTTGCTTAATTCCCCTAAGATAACTATTTGTCAGTTAAAGTGAAGACAACTTCTTGATTTGTTTGTTTTTATAATGAACCCCTGAAGTTCTAATATCTGGAATATTAGAATTATGAAAGTAGAAAGGCACAGATGACAAAATGGCATCTAAAAAGAACAATATATGAAGGGATCTGACTCACAGATTTTTTTTTCTATCCATCCCAATAGTTTGATCATTATTTGATATTCAAAAGTCTTTAACAGGGACATTTTCACTTCCTTTCCAATATCGTTTTTTGTCTTAATAATAAGGATGTACATCTTGAGTGCTGCAGACAACAGAGCATAGCTCTATAAAGACTAGCTTATATGACTGATGAAGGAGACACCTCCCTTCCCGTACATGTTACCTCTGAAAATGCTATAGTTCATCAAAAGAGAAGCCGATCTCGTAAGGTTATCTGAAATAATACTCTTGAAACCAAAGTGAAATGTAGTTTTGACACTAATATAAAAGTACCCCCCAAAAACACAAATTTATCTAAGTTTTTAATATATTTGATTTAAATCAGAGTTTTCTCTGTGTTTATGTGAAGAATTATTATTATTATTATTACATTCTTAATGACCCGTCAACACATAAAAGGTCATTAGGGCCATCAAACGGTAAAATTATGTGAAGAAATCTGTTCTTCATTCCCCTAAGTATTACAATGCCAACATAAGCATCATGATGTCACAAAATATATAAAAACATAAAACAATACTATCATAAAAATTGTATTATCAATCAGTCAATGCATTTTGGCAAACATAGGAATCCAGGACATCTAAAATAAAATACTTGCCAATTGTAAACGTAATTTCTCTCCATGGTCTGATCTATTTACAGTCTAAAGTTGGTAAAAAGTAAGGTGTTGCGAATAAAAAAAAAAAAAAAAAAAAATTTACATGGAAGTTTGTTATGGTTTTTACCAATATCTAACATAGTACAAACATCTATCAGATACAGCAGAATTTCCTGCCATCACGGTTCTAGTGATTACTCTTAATGAACATCTTTTTACAAAGCTTGACACCGGTTATTGTTTTGCAAAATTCAGAGAGTAAACAACAACTACCCATTTAGTATCTTACAACTCAAATCAAAGTGAAAGTAGCATTAAATCATGGAAATTACACATAAGTATTTTAAACATATTTACTATAAATTATTTCTTAACCGTTTAGCAGGATTTTCACTGTTTGGACTGGATTAGTATTTCATCACAAACTTATTTTCAACCCCATGTTCTTTTTTCTGTTGATGAAGAAAAGGAAAATAGAATCGGAGTGCTGCAGTAAGCTTTGTTTATCGTTAAGTATACCTTTGAACTTTGACCTCTAACTAAAGCTAGAAGTTGACTCTTTACAGAATGTTGTCTTCTTAGTATCCATAGCAATTGGTCACGGAAGACCAAATATCATCTTTCTGTGAAACTTGATTATCGAAAACAGAAGAAGTTTGTCAAAACTAGCACATTATATTTTTGATTCGAATTGGGAACCAGAAGATGAATTTTCAGGCAAAGTTTTTAAAATACTTTCAATAGCAATTGATCACAGCATGCTGCTGAAAAAATTTCATCACTGTATGCCTCTAAGTTATTAAGAAAATCTGATTAAAGTAAAAAAAATACATATTGACACTTGTGACCTTGAAAGTGGGTCAAAGGTCAATCATATTAACAACCTTTATAGCCAATAACCTGAGCGTCTTATTAATGAAATATCCAGTCTCAAGATCTTGTAGATTTTGCCAAAATTTGTTACCAAAAATAGCTTTTTTTTAACCATAACAGCAAACCAGAAGTTGATCTTTCAGACAGTGTGTTATTAAAACATTCAATAGCAAATGAACACAGTATGCAGCTAATCAAATTTTATCACCCTGTGGCACTTGGTTATTGTAAAAATGCTGATTTAAGATTTTAAGAAAATTGACTCCTATGGCCTAGAATGTGGTCAAAATCATTTATATTAAGAACCTAGATAGCAAACAACAAGAGCTTCCAATATATCAAACACCAAGGCTCTAGACCTTGCCTAACTTCAAGAAGTTTGTGCAAGTCAGTTACCCTAAAATACCCTAAACTTTGACATATTTTGTATCAACATGTCACTTGAAATTTTAGATATGAAAATTATCTCCGATAGCATAAATGCATGAACTCTGTGAAATCACTGATTTTCGAGATATGGCTATTTTAATTTTTTTTAACATATGATATCATGGTGGCCATATTGGATTTATGAATTACTTAAAAAAAGTTGTACTAACACCTTCAGATACCTCCTTACAAAATACTAAGTAGATTATAAACCTATTCCATGACTAGCTAAAGTTCTGGAGTTCACAAATTTCAGAATAATGACAATAATAATAATAGAAAAATAATAATAAACATAACAATAACAATAGGTGTTATTACCAGTTGGTGAAAAATCCTAATAGACAACAAGAGGCCTAGGGGTGTATATGGTCACCTAAGTGAACTCACAAATTAAAACATATAGAATGAATATGTAATACAGAGAAGATTAAATGAAATATGGTATTTGTACAGGGACAGAGTAGTTTTACTGTTGTTGCAACTGGGGTCATGGATTTTTTTATCTTAATAATCCATCTTTAGACCCTTATATCAATGATGAGCGGTGAATGGTGATTCTACCATATGTGGATACTGAGAAGATATTTTTAATCTTTGACAGTTTTTGACTATACCAATCAGCCAGAGTCCCTACGAGCATAAAATCAAACTGTCATCCTATACTAAGAACTATGTTTTATCTATTTCAAATAGAAAATAAACAAATTATACTTAAAGTGTGATTTTTCTTTATAAACTATAATAAACTTCACCTCTTTCTGCCCTGGGGGAAAATGCGAGAATTTGGGGTAACAGAATTTACATTTTTGGCAACGGGCACCATATAATTTACAATTTTGGTTCATCTTTGGTCACAGAGGGTTTTTGCCATGATTCACTAATATCAGTTCAGATGTTTTCCAAAAGAAGTAGAAAATGAAAAAGTTTACAAATGAACAATATAAGGTACCAGAAAAATATGTTACTTTGTAACTTTAATCTCATGTGATGAATTAATAAAACAAAAACAAAAACAAAAACTGAAATAAAACTTTATATTGACAAGTATCTTTTCAAATGAAGTGCTCTTTTCTGGACTTGGCTTGTTTCATATAATGACATTTGAAAATTCCTTTTCAGAAAATAGTGATAATTATCTTTAACTGTCAATTCCAAGATGGTTGTCAGTGGTCCATAATAGTTTGCAAATTGGTCTCAAAATTGAAGAGGGCACAGCAATGGCCAAACGGGAACCTATATCTGTCAATCTTAGAAAGATCAATCCAATCCTACCAAGACAATGATAACAAAATTTCACAACAGAAAATTTACATGTGAAATCTGGGAAAAATCTTTTCTGAACTTCTCAGGAAATTATGATAACAATCTTTCATTGTCAGAACCTGATATGGATGCCAAACACCATTTTAGTATGACGTTAAAAGCATGTCTTCCTTACCCATTTTTATCGATCTAGAGGTTGCGAAATAATTGGTAACATGTGAATGGATGTGATTACACTCAATCAGGAAGTAACATGAAATGGATAACATAACCATATACTTTGATTGCCCCTCCCACAATCCTTCTGTCTCAGCATGTCTCTTCCCTTGATCATCCTACATTACCTAGTACAATATTCTCTTTCCAATCTTTCACCATCATCGCGAACAATTTTGTCCGTAATGATCTTCCTATATCATCAAATACAATGTCCTCCCTAACAAACCTCCTATATTCATCATTAACCATTATAAACCAGTTTAGATTATCCAGGCCTTTGATAAATTCTTATCCAAGGGTGACGCCTGGCTGTCCAGTCGAGAACGAAGTCTCCCTCTCCATGTTCGGCAATCCAATGGATTAGTGTCACCCATTCCTTGGGATGTACGGTTCCATTTCTCTAGGTCATCCCAGGTCAGTTTTGGTCTACCCGAGGACCGATGACAAGTGACATTTAGGGTAAGGATCCTTGATATCCATCCTTCACTGCGTTCTACATGGCCAAACCATCTCAACCTGCTAGTCTGGAGAAGTTCTGAGATACCTTTGATGTCTACTTGAGCGAGAAGAGACTCTATGAGAACAGCGTCTTCCGTTTTGACCAGGCGGCTTTCTGAACTTTTTCCATGGTGACTTGCATCTTGTTGTTACAGTACATTCACATCCAAGTCCAGATGACAACATATCACCAAGGTAGTAGAAGTCTGTTACTACTTCAAGCTTTTGCTCATCAACTGTTACTTCTGGCATTTGTCTACCATCGATGGGACGAGTAAGTCCATTGCAGCCAGGGCATTTGTAGTTCAGGTCAGACTTGATCCCTTGATTCCACTACACTTCTTTTGCATCAAAGTAGAACAACTCTTGCAGAGGATGGAGTTTCTTCCCATACTGTTGAGGCAGACAGCACATGGATACTTTCCTGATCATCTTAGGGTATCCAGATTTGGACCTGAGACCATTACCTTGGTCTTATTCATGTTGACTCGGAGCCCTTTCTCCTCCATACTCTTCTTCCATGTGGCCACTCTCTCCATCACCGATTCAATGGAAGTGTCAGCAATGACAAGGTCATCAGCGTACAGGAGCTCCCATGGGCAACTTACTCTGAAATGATGTGACAACACTTCCAGAACGATGATGAATAACAATGGACAAAGTACTGATCCTTAATGGACACCAACATTGACATCAAACTGATCGCTGTAGCTGTCCCCTACTCAAACTCGGCTTCTAGCATCAGCATACATGGTCTGCACAGTCGAATATTATCATGTACAATGTCCCCTCCCCTGATCTTCCAACAGTATCATGTACAATGTCCCCTCCCCTGATCCTCCAACAGTATCATGTACAATGTCCCCTCCCCTGATCCTCCAACAGTATCATGTACAATGTCCCCTCCCCTGATCCTCCAACAGTATCATGTACAATGTCCCCTCCCCTGATCCTCCAACAGTAACATGTACAATGCCCTTCCTGATAATTCTCCTACATTTCATGTACCATGTCCTCTCCCATAATTCTCAAACATTTTCATGTACATTGTCTTCTAAAACGTTCCTCCTACAGTATCATATACAATGACCAACCAACCCCAATAATCCTCTTTCTTTTTTTTTGCTGTAAACTTGAAATCATATTCTTTTTACATGCTCTACATAACTGCCACCACTCGGGACATACTGCTTGTTGAAAAAGCAAGTCAAAGGCCCAATATCAAGGCGCTTGACCTTTAAGGTATTGAAAAGAAGCCATTCACACATTGTAACATTTAGGATACCTGTGACCTTGAAAGTGGCTTAATGTCATTCCGAGTTGGTAGTCCTTCATCCAAGCATGCTACAGGCTTAATATCATCATCTTTGGTCATTTGGTTATTGAAAAGAAGCCATTTTGACATATTTGACCCCTGTGACCTTTTAAACAGATCAAGGTCATTCCTATTCACTAGGGGTCAAATCAACTTTCAGAATTTAAGAAATGATTTGCCACTACCAGTGATGTTTTCATCTGAATTTGGTTCAAATCCATTCAAGCATTAAGAAAGAGTAGCAAAACCTTGTATAAATTCCTCTTTTGGCGCCCTGTCCCCAAGTCCTACAGGTCAGGTCCCGCCCCAAAATCTGTAGGGATCAAATCAAATTACTGAATTTAAAGAAATGATTCCCCACTCTCGATGATTTTTCAGACCACATTTTTGTTGAAATCCATTCTAGCATTATAAAGGAGAAGCATTTTTGAAGCAAAACTTGGTCTTATTTTCCTTTTTTGGGCCCTGTTCCCAAGTCCCTAGGGGTCAAATCAAATGAATTTAAAAAATAATTGCCTACCCGAACTGATAAATCAGGCCAAAGCTTGTTGAAATCCACCCAGGCAAAAAGGAAGATAAGGGTTTTAAATCTAATTTCAGCACCAACCCCTTTGGGTCCCTGTCCCTCGACCCCTCAGGGATTTAATAAAACAATCTTAACATAAGAAATGAAAACTCACATCCAATGATGCAGCAAACCAAATTTGGTAGAATGAAAGAGATGTAGGGTTTTAAAGGAAAACTTTATACACACTGGATGATGCACGAAGGACGAAACACTATGACTATAGGCCATCTGACCTAATGACGATTATATGTTGGAGCAAATTGAACTATAGTCAAACTACTACATCTGTGGATCAATCTACATTTTTCCAGTGTTGAAAACTTGACTCTAAAGCTTAAGAATCCTTCTAATAGTCGGTCTTGATCATTATTTTCCTCAGGGTCTAATGACCTGGTAACAAAAAACACTAAAAAATACATTTGATTCAACAGAAAGATTCATTCAAAATCAGAAGAATGAGACAAAACAAATAAAAATAACAGTAATAATGAAAAACAAGCAAAAACTTAAGCAAAAACAAAAAATACTCATGCAATTTACAAATATACATCAATGGAAGCATACAGGTTAATTTCAATTCAACAAGATCTTTTTTTTTCCTTTTCAAATTAGTCCCAGTTCTAGTCATTTTATGCAAACTTTCACATTTATCTTTTAATATACATTAAGTACCGGGTATATTTTGTCATCATTTGTCTTTCTTCCTAGAGATCTACACACAAGCACAGTCAATCTTTGTCACCTACACACTAGAAATGTCAATCTTTGTTACCTACACAGTAAAATGTCAATCCTTGTCACCTACACAGTAAAAGTGTCAATCTTTGTTACCTACACAGTAAAATGTCAATCTGTGTTACCTACACAGTAAAATGTCAATCCTTGTCACCTACACACTAGAAATGTCAATGCCTGTCACCTACACACTAGAAATGTCAATCCTTGTCACCTACACACTAGAAATGTCAATCCTTGTCACCTACACAGTAAAATTGTCAATCCTTGTCACCTACACACTAGAAATGTCAATCTTTGTTACCTAGACAGTAGGCCTGTCAATTGTCAATACTTGTCACTCAATTCCCAGTCATCTGTACAATTGCACTGTCATTCAAAGTCACCAATACAGTAGGTCAAACATGAAATATTTCATGTTTCCATTGCACCTACCTACATTCTCCATCTACCCGAAGTTTTTCATGGCAATATTTTCATAGAGGCACTGTTAAGTCAAAATATTTCTCCTCTATATAAACCACATAAAATTATTTGCTAAGATTGAAATTTTTACCTACCTATCTGTACCCTAATTTTTATCAAATATGTTACAACAAGCACATGAAATTTGCATGTGGCTCAAATACTACTATCAATCCTAGTGACCTTTACACTAGTAATGTCCTTGTTACCTATACAATGGAGTTGTCAGTTTTGGTGACCTACATGTATACAACAGAACTGTCAATCTTAGTCGCTTATAAAATCGTAGTCAATCCTTTCACCTAAACATCAGAACTGTCAATCCTAGCTATCTATATAATTGTACTGTCCATCTTAGTTTCTAACAAAAAGTACTGTCAATCCATGTCACCTACACACTAGTTCTGTCAATACTTGTCACCTTAACAATATTTACTGCCAATTCTTGTCACTTATAGACTAACACTGTCAATCCTAGTGACCTGTAAAGTAATACTGTCAATACTAGACACCTGTAAAGTAATACTGTCAATCCTTGTCACCTCAACAATAATTCTCTCAATGCTAGTCACCAATACATAATTATGGCTGTCAATCCTTAGTCAGTTCTGGTTTTAACTCTAAACAGAGAATTGAAGACAAGATGTCACTAAAAATTGTTCAAGAAAGAAAGTAATGCTCCTTGTGGAAAGAATGCAAAGTATAAAAATTCTCAAATTCAATGTCAAGTATTATCAAACCAATAAAAGAAAAAAAAAATTACATCAAAGTTTTCTTGGAATGCAGTTAGTGACATTCGCTATGCAGGAGAAAGAGGGACATCTTTCGTTGTGGTAATACAAGATACACATACCAAAGTAGGGATTTTTGTTTGAGAAATATCCACAATGCTTATTAAGATGCAACTACAGCAAATACAAAGAGTAATACATTTAAAACTATCATATTCCTAATGGAAATCAGTCAACTTGTAAATATACAACTGTCATATAAAACAAAAACAGAAAAAGACTAAAGAACAAGGAGACTAACTGGTGAAACATAAGAAGTGTCTTTTCTGGAATTTCTGAGCCAATCCCAGTAGCATTTACAATTTTTCATGGTCCATAACTAGGATGGCCATCTTTCAACCACCTTCGTTTCCATTCATTCATTACAACAGGCACATGTAAGGATCAGGAAAAATGCACATGTTACATTTTAAAAAGATCCTACAAGTTCTTTCTGGGACAGAAAAATATGAAAATTGAGCACTCACTACCAAAGATGGCAACCCTTCAGCCATCTTATTGCTTTCATCATGATAAGTCCTCAGAAATGTCATATGTACTATTAGGAATTCAAATCAATATGGAATTGAAGAAATCTGTGTGTAAGATTTCATCGTTGTTCCTCCTGCACTCTTGTTGTAACAGCAAAAACCATCTTTAGTATTCAATATAAAAGGTCAACAGCCATACATTGCCAAAGAAACCCAACAAGTAGAACCTGGTGGTAAAATTTTTGCAGATGATGATATATCCAGTAGTCTGAAAAAGCATTTTGTGGAGAAAAAACTTCTGTCTCAATTTCCAAAAAGACAATACAATAGGATTGATTTGATTCCATGTGAGCCTTGTAACTGTTAAGCCTTGCAATTGGTCACAAAATTTGCAAGCTTATTTTGCAACTCTTCTTGAGGGATAGCATAAACTTTCAATCTCAAATTAAAGATGGCTGACAAATAAGTCTCCGAAAACCAATACCACTACACTCACATGTTGGGATTAATAGGAACTTACAAGAGTGAGTTTGCAAATAATCCCTCATGTATTTCCTTTGATGAAGTGATGATCATCCTCAAAATCAAGGTTTAAATATTTTCAGCTTCTGAGTAGTCCAAAAATACATTACGCATAATAAGGGATATTATCAAACTTTTAAGTGAAAGTTAAGCGACAAACCACAGACAAAGAACTTTGTTGCCTGTTATCTCTTGCCGCTGATAACAGTGGAAGGGAGATAACTCTGTACTAATTTTTGAAGATTTAAATGGGTATCAAAATTTTGGTTAAGTGTAACTGATGTAATCGCCAGTAACCACTTTAATTTGATGGAGAATAGGAACTTGTGGTTGGTCTATAATCTACACAATCGCTGTTCATTCACTGACATTGCATCCACTGGTAACAGAAAACCATTCTGGCTGCTCTTTTCATCAACTTAAATACTCAGACTGTTTGGTCGGGAATATTTGGAATTTTCTTTTTTGTGAGTCAGTGCTTCTACAATTTGACAAGGCAATGGTACTACTACAATTCGACAAGGCAATGGCACTCAATGTAATGTCTCATTTCAAATGCAATACCTGAAAGGATATATGTATGAAGCAGATTAACTCTCTTCTGGGATCACCATTTGGTGACTCCACTATGACTAAAAGCATTTTATTTCAAACAAAAGCAGCTATCTTTTTTTTTCATACTTCTATAGGGATCAGATCAAGGACCAAAGTGCTAACTTTTGATTGCTATAACTCTGTCTTAATGAATTGAAAAATTAATTTAGACCTGTTATCCACTGATCAATTGTGGTTTCCTCCTCTTTAACAGTACTAGTCTTCTCTACAGTGGATTTTACACAGTTTTTTGACTCAATATTCATTTCCTCTTTAAGAGATTCCTCACCAAAACTTTTAATCTCAATAGACATTTCTTCTTTGACTGGTTCCTCATCAGTCTGAATCACACTGATTTTGTTTGCTTCAACCATTTTTGTGCTCTGTTTTCTTTTGGAAGGTGGATTTCCAGTTTGTGATAACTTTGCTTTCAAATTATGAGATGCCAATTTAACGTCTAGAGATGGGGATCTAGTCTGAATGTTTGAACTCTGCTCAATTTTCTTTTTCAAGTGTCCTGGTTCTTCTGAATGTTTCTCTTCCTCATGCCGCAGTAAGTACTCTACCCTGGTAAACCCTTTGTCACACTGCGTACACTGAAACTTCTTGAAACCTTTATGAGTTTTTTGGTGGACATTCAGATTGCCTTTTTGACTAAAACTTTTGCCACATTCACAGATGTATGGCTTCTCTTTGGTGTGGATTCTCATATGCTGCTTCAGAAGATAAGGTTTAAAAAACTTTGCTGGACAAATGCTGCAATTGAAAATTTTACCTTGCATTGGACTATGAGTCATTTCATGCTCAACAAGAACAGATTTGAGAGCAAACTTTTTATCACAATGAGTGCATGAAAAGTGTGTAGACGGATCACTATGGATTCTCTGATGCCTCTGTAGAGCACACTTTCCAGTGTATGATTTGTCACACTGTTCACATTTGTAGCTTCGCTCTTTAGAGTGCACAGTACGTACATGCCTATTTAACGTGGATCGTCTCAGAAAGGACTTGCCACAAATTTCACAGGAGTCCAACAGGATGTTAAAGTGCGATCGCAAATGTATATTAAGTTCTGTTGAATTAAGAAGCCTCTTACCGCAGATATGACATAGATGGGTTTGTTGTCTCATTCTGACAAATTCTGGATCATGACTCATAATATGTTTACGAAAGTTTTTAGTATGCTTAATGAGTTTTGAACAGATATGACAGGTTTGTGGTTTATCTTCATCATCAACCAATTTATCATCTTTTTCTTTTATCATTTGCTTTTTTGGAGATGGATTTAATTCAGAAATATCCTCTCTTGATTTTCCTGTTTCTATTTGCATTTTGCTTTCAGCATCAATGTCTGGCTTTCTGTTTCTCTTTCTTTCCATGCTTTCCTTAGAGGTTTTCATTTTCCTTTCATTAATTTCAGAAACTTTCAAATCTGCTTCCATCTCTTTTCTTACTCAAAATTTACAATTTCTCTCAATTAGTTTAACATATGACCTTGTGCCTTTGTCCAGTTGATTCTTGTTTTTCTCACTCACCACTTAATGTTCATATTTCAAATAAATTCACATACATATTGAAACCCTGCCAGTTTGATAGATATTTAACCAACAAGGAAATTAGAATTCCAAAACCGATTTACCATATATATACACAATTACCATAAAGAAATCAACATGTGTCTTTTATGAAAAACTCAGTGATGACATGACACCTTCAAAAGGTAGTTAATGTCAAAATAAGAAAATTTGTTTCAGGTGTACAGCAATAATTTTTTTGGTTGTAACGATTAAAATTGAAAACATGTAAAAATAATTAAATTAATTTAGGGTTAATTGTTGCGTAACTGTAATTCCTCTTGTGTCAAACAGAAACTCGAATATCTTTTTATATTTTTGTTTTTCTATCTGAGAGTAACAACAAGATCAGATTTCAATATTATTCAAATTGGATACTTTTGAGGTCTGGGTAATTCTAAATTCATTAAGAGTTTAATCATCCATTCAGGAAATTTTCTGAGTTCTCATGACATAATATTTGATTTTGAAGATAAAGGAAACGAATTTCCGTCCTCCTAGACCTTTGAAGATCTTGAACTGTTAACTGAAATGTTTTGGACCAAGATTCCTCGAAAGTCCATTCTGTCTGTATAAGTGTTGTCGGCCTTCCTGTATTACAGCAGTGCCTTGGCTTGCCCAATATCTGAATGAAGCATATCGTGCCAGATCAAGATGTCATATTCTGTCAATCCCTGCAGATGTTTCTCGTTTCATACCTATATTAATTTTATAATTTTAAAATTGTAAAATAAGTAAAAATCATCCAAACAAAATTATTAAGAAATTCAAAATTTTTTTACAAAACTGTTACAGAAAACAAACTAATGTGTTGTTTTTAAGCTCATCAACTCTTGCTGGTTTTACATACAGCAAGCGGTGATGACAAATTCATTAAAAGCATCATTAAAATTCCAACATTTTTGTGGCTTGTGTCTCAACCAAGAACAAACTAACAAGCAAATTATTCAAACAAGAGGGCCATGGCCCTTAACAGTCATCTCACAATCGACGAATGGATGGACAAACCATAGAATTCACTGATGGTAGTCTGGCAAATCTGTTGAATTCAAATTTTTAACATTCTTTGAAAGTATCAGAAACTCTTAATTTTCTGAGCATAAAAAAAACAGTTGCACCATCATGTTACACAAAATACTACTGTGGTTATCATGTTGAAGCTTTGATCAGATTGTAAAGTAACATCAAATCATCTCTTTCTTTGCTTTAAAAGAAAAATCAAATTCCAATTCCTCATTGGTGTGATTTAAACATGAGAAGAAGTTAAGACTATTTGTTCTATGTTGGATTTTGGACCAAAACATAAAAATAAGACTTGTACAGGACAATCTCAGGATCACTTCATCCATGTTTGATGTCATTGCCACTCCCTGATAATGTTTAAGGCCAAATTTGGTTAAAATCTACCAAGGCATTAAGAAGGAGTAGCATTTTGATACAAAATATTGTCTAAATTCCCCTTTTGGGGCCCCGCCCCAAGTCCCTAGGGACTGAATCAAGCTTCAAGGAGGAGTAGCATTTTGGAGCAAAATATTGTCTAATTTCCCTACTTTGGGTGATCAATGTTTCAGACCAAATTTGGTTAAAATCTGCCAAGGTATTAAACATGAGTAGTGTTTTAAAGGAAATGTTTATAGACGGTAAACGGCGGACGGCTGTAATGACAGACCATGCTTAAAAGCAATGTCACGTTGACCCTTTGGGTCAGATGGTCTAAAAAATTATTCAGTAGGATATTAATAATTTATAACAAGATACTGTAGATGAAACTGATAATGCTAGTTATAGTAAAGGTTATTGAATCTTAAACTTTAAATATGACATCAAAACAGGAGATAATTAAATCCAGAAGACAGCACAGTCAATACATATATACACAAAATGTATGTATTTCTCATTGCGCCCACCACCATATATGCATATGTGATCTTTATTGTGTTCTTGAAGAAAGTTGTTTCTTTTCCTCTTCAGTTTTGTTGTAATAATAACAGGTGAACCACACAAACGATATCATGACCAAATAAGGGAAATCTATATATGAAATTTTAAAACAATGCATCTGGTGTATCTAAGGAAATTGTTCAAATAATCTGCAGACAAATGAAGCAAAGCCAACAATATATTGCCTTTTTTGTTTTATGTCAATCATCCAGTAATTAAACATGCAAAACGTAAGACCAAGGGGGCCTACAGATGATATCTGAAAGGCAATTATAATGTGTTTTAATGACAACTTTGATGCAACTTACTTTCTGCCATCAAGATGAACACCTGTCAGCCCTTTTCCTTTTGAACAGTTCCTAAATCAAACATGCACAACTACTGCCAAGGTCAACCTACAAATGAAATTTGAGAATCACCTTTTCTGAGTACTCTTCAGGAAAATGCAGTAATAAACTAGCATTACCTAATTAAAAGATGGTCACCAGTCAACCATTTTGTTTTATGATCAGTCCCAAATCAAACATGCCTAATGTTGGATAAAGGTGAACTTATATTGGAAATTTGAGAAAGATCTATCAAGACCCTTTCCCGTTTTGCCAAGATTTTTATCTATTTACACAAGATATTATTGTTTCATTTCATTTAATTTTCACATAGAGGAGCATAACTCCTGACCACTTAAAAGAACTTAAATGCAACAAGGCCATCAGAGACTGGTTATGCTACCCGAATGGGACAAAATTTAAGTATGTGAAATAACAAAGGGAAATAACTCCAAAATTTTGCAAAAGAGAGAGAAGGTTCTTGTGCAATGCACTTCTTGTTAAGATCTATATATCTATGAAGTTTTAAGCTGATACCTCTTATAGCTTTTGTGTTATGCTCCGGACAACATTATATAGACGGGTGGACGGACCGACTAACAGATGAACAGATAAAGTGGTGGCTATGTACCCTCAATTCGGGTTGCATAAAAATTCAAAATTATTCTAAAGGACACAATCCTTTATGGTACTGGTACTCAATATATTTTTAAGTAAATCCCTTGAAAATCAAATGCATATTTTCAGTCAAATTTTGTCTATATACTGAAGGAAAGACAAGATTATTAAAACATAACCCCTTAAACTTGTTTTGCAGAGAGTATAATTATAATTGAGGAAAATCCCTCCAGTTCTTCTCAAGAAATAGTGATACAGGCCTCAAAAGCTATTGAACTGTATATAAACATATATATTTTTTTTAAAAATAGTAAGTGAACTTGACCTTGACCCAACAACTCTAAAACTTGAACAGTGCCAACAGTGATTTTCAAACAAGAGGCCCAATGGTCCTGCATCGCTCACCTAGTACTCCATGTTCACAGGTACACCATTGGTATTAAAAGTTGGCACATCCGATCAATGTTAAACAATTGCAACTTTTACAACAAGCATTAGTTTCTAACTCTCAGTACTAATCAGTGGCAGTTATTACCTGGATTAAAGATTCTGGGAAGCTTTGATTAATAATGACATAACCAAACATCTGCCCATAATATATATTCCAGTTAAAATGTTACCTTGATCTTTGACCTGGTGACCCAGTTAGCTTTTTTTGAATTTTTGCATGCACACATATGTAGTTTATGTTAATTCCTCCCTATTTGATTTCATTAAGTTTTAACCATAACATATTTTAAAATTTTAAAAGTGAGAAATCAACAATTCCTTACTCTCTATGTTATAGTAGTATGCCTTTGGTTGAAAATCCTAGGCCTTTTGGTTAGTGACAAGAAGTAAATTGCTGATGTTGATATATTAGGTTGTAGTTAAAACATCAAAAATATTTCACATACTATATGCTGGTGCAATATATTTACAATTTTTGTAAAAAATCTGTAATATGACCCCTGTGACCTTGATGGCCAGGATCATCTAAGGTTTGCTTATGCTCAAACCCACTTGTGGAACTTGAGGAGAAGTTTTGAAATAGCTGTTGTTCAAGGAAGCCATGATTGTTCAATCATGTTCCACTCTTGATAACCTGGCATGCAAGTGTTGCATAGCATCTTATAGTGAACACACAAATGTATTTGATAACACTAAGCTGCAACCAGTTGAGCAATCATATCTCTATTTTCTGCCACTTGAACTCGTGTGAGATCATGATTGACATGTTTTCTGCAACTACATGCGATATGCCAAACTTTTGACACCTTGTTGGATGGTGTCAATGTCACCTGCGGATACTGTACTAAATAGAAAGCTCAAAGCTTTCCCTACTATAGGCAGTAAGCTTGGCTTATACCTGTTATTCATGGTTTTAACTTTGATGAATCTTTCTCTTACCGAGCGATGAACCGTATCCAAATTTTCAAACTCTTGTTTACGTTCGGATATGATTTCCCGTGCAATGTACAGGTCCAACAAATTACAAAGCCTATGACAATTGATAATGTATGTTTTCCTGTCATCATACAGACAGTATTTAAAGTCGCAGATTCCAATTATCACCAAACACCAATTATCTTCCAGGTAAATCCTTTCCGGAGTATAAAACAGTCACAAATAGTGTCATCCTGGTCACGGCACCAAAAATACACTTGTGTTGCAAAGCATCGTATAGTGACCACACAAATGTATTTGATAACACTAAGCTGGTTGTTCATTGTTTGTTAAAAGTCATAGTACATAACCATCCAAGATGTTTCTCCCGCTCTCTAACTCGGGGCCATCCATTGCCCCGCTCTCCTTTCTGCCCAGTGTCCCGGCTTCAACTTCCCCTCAGACTCTCTAACAGTACCTATAATCCCCTATACTTAAGCTTTACAACTTTCCTATCATCACACCTATTGTGCATACAATTAAAAAGACACATGAATTTAGGAGTACCTGTTATCAACTCCCCACCCTTGATCTACCTTGTACATTGTTTCTTATCTTGTTTACTTATATATCTGTTCGACAGCGCGAGACATACAAGAGAGAGCATCTATCTGTCCTGATGAATATCACTACCTGTCACTCACAGGATTGTTTTCTCGGTCCAGCATTGACTGACTTTTGATCTTATGTACTTTAAACTAAGATGCTGTTCTCTACGATACACACTATTCCAAAGTTACCATTAAACTTATTTTTCTACTCATTTTGTTACACAAGGAGTCTTACAGTTGGAGGAAACTAGAGTATCAGGGAAAATCCAGACCTGTTCAGGCAGGTTTACCCCACCCCCACCCTCCCGGCCCCCATGTTCACACTTTTTCTATGAATCATGTTACTAGACAAGGTATGAATTTTTCATATACAAAAATCTATTCAGTCTCGAATGAATAACTTTCCACATTTCAGTGCAGATACTTGCCTAAATTTTTAATGTGATAATGTCTTGAAATATATAAATATGGTTCACATGCCACAATTATGAAATGTCTACTTCAGAGCATGTGCACAACAGTGCCTTTCGAAAAATTAAAATGATAGCACTGGTAATCATTATCTCAGGATCGTTCTTGACAAGTTACAATTAAATCCCATAAGAAGAGTTGGAAAAGCACATGTTTAAAAAGCATATTGTAACATATATTGCTGACAACCCTTGAGGATTGCTAGATAGGTGACTGGTCTACAATTTTAGAATTCTGGTAGAATATGGTTTCCATCTCATGAGTTCTGTTTGTGGTAGAAAAATTGTTTAAAGAATTTACTGTCACTAATTAGAAATATTTAAAGGGAATAATAATCATATTCCCATATTACAAAGAATATGCATATGATTTTGAATATACATCTATTACATAAATATAACAAGAGGCCCATGGGCTGTAACGGTCATCTGACATAAAATACAAGATTTCAAATTTTGAACTTTTCATGATGGTAGCCATGATGGATTTTGGACCTAACCGAAATTAACAAACTTTGGTCAGGATCATGTCAAAATCATTTAGTAAAATGGGGCAAAGCCACAATTGGCCGGGTTGCGGGATGAGTGCAATGTTATATGGTATTTATAAGAAAGTTAAGGGTGTTTCATTTGTTGAGTATGTAGATTATTTGTTATAAGAGAGAAAGTTTGGTTGTATTTTATGAATTGGTGCAGAAGAAAGGCATTTGAAGACAGAAGTT
Organism: Ylistrum balloti; assembly: GCF_031769215.1. NCBI lineage: Eukaryota > Metazoa > Mollusca > Bivalvia > Pectinida > Pectinidae > Ylistrum > Ylistrum balloti. The sequence goes on from NW_026781888.1 coordinate 754,548, forward strand.
GCAGTCATTTTTGATTCAGAGATGTTTAAAAAATACACAATGGACATCTACGGGCCCCAGGTGATTTATATGTGGAATTTCAGAAAGATTCTTGTAGTAGTTTCTGAGAAACTGTGATAACAAGAAAAGTTCCAGAAAATGACAAAGTTCCAAAGCCCGGAAAATTGACTGGAATGAATCCATAATAAGAGGTGCACATCTTAAACATATATATAAACATCCTACAAATTTCAAGTTTCTACGTCAAAAACTCTAGGAGGAGTAGATCCTACAAAACTGGTATCCCTTTTCCCTGCCAAACTGCAGAAAATGACTGAGTTCCAAAGCCCAGAAAATCCAGCAAAATGTCCGGAATGAATCTATAATAAGAGGTGCACATCTTTAACATATATACAAACATCCTACAAAGTTTCAAGCTTCTACATCAAAAACTCTAGGAGGACTTGATTCTACAAATTGGTACCCTTTTCGCTGTCCACCCATCCCCCCACCTGCCTGCCATGCGCAACTCTGCCAATAAATGTAATATGGAATTTTAGTCCCTATCCAACAAACGTTTGTATAGTACAAGATACTTCCGATAATGCTAGGGACCTCATTTTCCGAGATGATAAACTACGAAAGGTGATGCAGTTTTTTTTGTATGAAGTATTACAAAGAGTTGTATACAGTACAGTATTTTGCTGCAATCACAATACATGTAAAATAGGCTGTCACTCCAGAACGGACAGATTATAGCCTATATATGTAGTTCTATGTCTTTCCGAGGAAATAGACAACAGTTACCTCCCCTACTAATTCAATTTGTCAGTCATGTGATTTTTACACAGACCACTACTATAGCCTGTGATTCTGTTACTAAAATGTACAATATTGACATGACTGGCATGCCTTTGAAGTGAGTCGGTGTTGATTATTCTAACTTCAGTGTACTGATTTTACACGTCTGATATTCAAAGTGACATAAACTTAAAAAGCATATAATATTGAAAAATACATAGCAAAAATATATGACAGGGAAGCTTCCTTTACCAAAGACTTCAGTGCCTATTACATAGCTTCATATATTTACATATATATGTCCATATATGTGTAGGTTTGAACAATAAGGAAATCAACATCTACAGGTATGAAGATTGTATATGAAATTAATTATAAATACAAGCAACTATGCACAGAAAAGCATTTATTAAACAATTCTTTGTTTCACTTTCTCTATCATCCTATATATGATTGAAATTACAAGTTTGGAGTTTTTTCAACAACTGATATAGTTATGCCATCATCCTTTCATAAACATTCATAGCTTTTCTCTCTTTCCTCATTTTTTCTTTCTTTCACTTTTTTCTTGTGCTTTCTTATCCTTATCTTTCTTTCTTCTTCCCAATCAGTTTCTGCTTTTGAACCAAAATATCCCCCAATCTCCCTTTCAATTAATTTCATTCAATCTATTGTACATTGATTTATCCAGGTATATGAAATACAAGTTCTCTTTGAACTATTTTCAGAAATGTTAGTTATGATGTTTTATCAAAATTCGAATACATCTTGAACAATTACGTCTTGAACGTATGCTTAATTAAGAGAGTATAGATGTAAAGGAACATAGCTGATGCATTCCATCCCAAGACGGTTCCTCATGTACTGAATGTCTGGAATTTAAAAAATCAAAACTGAAAAAAAAAAACTTACATCACAAAAATAAAGTTTATGGGCAGGAAAACAAATGGTCACACAAAACATAATCCTATCTGATCCTGTAAATTGTCTTACCAATCCAAATGTCGGCACACATGTACATCTGTAATGTTACTTGACATGGGGACTGCCATTATATATGTAATGTGCTAAAAAGAAGCTCATAAAAACATGTGTGTTCTTTATACAGTAAGATCAAGTTCTATACCTAAATAATTCCTTGTGTACTCGCAAACAAAATCCTGGTAGCCCTTCATCCTTGCATCCTACTGACCTAATATCAGTACCCTGGCCCTTTTGGCAATTGAGGAGTCATTAAAACATTTTAACATATTTAACCCCTGTGACCTTGAAAGTAGATCAAGGTTATTCATTTAAACAAACTTGGTAGCCATTTATCTCAGCATGCTAAAGCCTCAATATCAGTACCATGAACCTTTTGTCAATTGAGAAGATGTTGTTTAAAGATTTTGATATATCTGACACCTTCGACCTTGAAAGTAGGTCTAAGGCAATAATATGAACAAACTTGGTAGCCCTTCATCCAAGCATGCTACCAACCTAAAATCAGTTCCTTGGTATTTTTGGTTATTCAGAAGTTGTTTAAAGTTTTTGACATATTTGACACCTTTGACCTTGACAGTCGGTTTAAGTCATTAATATTAACAAAAACAAAAAACCTTCTGTTTATTGAGAAATCATTTAAATGGAAGGTTTCAAGCATGGCACATGACAGAGGACAGTGCAGGACAACGGTCAAAACAAGATGGCTATAGATCTTCCTGACCCTTGTGGTCAGATGACCTAAAAATGTGATTTGCCATTATAAACTATCGTAAACTTTACCCCTTTCCAAGGGGGGAAATAGGAGACCTTGGGGTCATGAAATTTACACTTTTGCGGGGTTTTCCATAAGAGCTGGTCGCCGGCCAATTTGACCGGCTACTTTGATCATTTGGCCGCCTACACCAATCCAGTTCCGTAATAATGTTCCGTACACGACTACACGTACACGGCAAGCCAGCCTCCTAATTTCACTACACAGCCTACTACTAACAAAATTATGGAAAACCCTGCTTTTGATAAAGCATCTTACAGCCTTTCCATTCATGAAGAGTTCCTGATTCTAACATACCTGGGATTTGAGAAGATATTTCTAAATTTCAGCCAATTTCACTCATTTTTGGCCCCACCTAAGGTTAGCCAAGATCAATAGGTGCATCCCATTAAACTGTCACTATAGATTTCATTCCCTATTAAACCAACAGGTGTATATATATATATATATATATATATAACAACTACTAATACTAAAAATTACTGCTCTCAATTGTGACACACAATACAAATGTGTTCCATCAGTGATTGAGGAAAATTCATCTCTCTGCAACTCAACCAATTTTTAAAAAGTATCAGCATGGAACTTGGTACAAGGAAATATTACAATCATATCAACAATACATCCTTTGATGTTCCTAACCTCCTTGATTATTTTAGGCAAGTGTCTGACGACATTTCGCATTTACCTTCACTATTTGTACAAAAGTGTGCCAAGCTGTTCTTGTTAGGGTAAAATAGTCATAATTCTGTCATTTTTTTATACATGAAACTGGAACTTTTATATTAGTGCATTACGACCACATTAGGTACATATCTTTTCATGTCTCTTACTTCACTTAATATTTCATGGTATATCATTGAAGACGTTGCCCTTGAGTGCAATAAACATTGGATATGTGTTCGGCTAGTGATCTTTAGGATGGTCCAGTCTTTATAGTATAAATTGTACCCATAAAGAATAGTAATGTATATATCAACAATGTTAATATTTTCATAATTTCACCAAGTTTGCTACAACTATATATAGACCATCAAACAAGTTCTTCTTTTACACTTAGTAACTCTATCTGTCTAAGTGTAAATGAGCAAGCCAGCTTGTACTGGAAGTCATAAATGTGTAAGTAGGACATACACATTACAACTACATAAATGAAATATTCTTCACCAGTACATTTGTTACACCTGTAGCACATTTCTTTTATATTAGTTTTAAAGTTTTCCGGAAGTACATTGTAAACAGGAATGAAACTGATAACAAGCCATACCTGTCACAGTGTGTTGAATAATGCTTCACATGATCAAACAGCATGTGAACCAAAAGGGTACAGAACAATGTTTTTGACATCTTATAGCAGAGTACAACACCAAAGGCCGTTTATGGTTCAAGTAGACGGAGTCTGTTATTCCATTGGAAATTGTGTTTCATTCCAGTACTAGTTTACTAGTTTAGGGGCAAAGTCACTTCATTTCAATAACTTCGCTAGCCTTGAACTAAGGGACCTTCCTGCTAAATACTAAATGCTTCAAGGAACTTTGGTAGTAGAGAAGTCACTTAAGGCAAAACATTGATGAATGACGGACACTACAACATAGCAACAAGCTCACTTGCGTCTTGGTGTGAGCAAACATTCAGCCAACATGGCTAACATATACTTGAAGCAGACTAGACATATTCTTGGATTTGAAACAGACACCCTTACACAAATAAGGAAATTATTTCCAAATCGACAATCCTTTTAAATTTTCCATGTATGAAAATTTGAATAGATATTGTTTATTTATACACAGATTGATTTATTGTTAATGAAATTTTGAATTTCTTTTCTTTTCTGGACTACAAACCAACTTTTACAATGCAGTAAACACTGTTCTTTATCTGTTGCCAATGGTGTATTGCTTTCCTCAAATCAAGTTAATAATGATTAATAATATTTGCTTAAACTTCAATCGATGGAGATGAAAAAATAGAATAATAACTCTTGATTAAAGTTGTGTCTTATCCTTCTATAATGCAATTGATTTCAAAGATACATTAATAATGGAAGTAAAATTTCTTTACTGACCATGACAAAAGTAATTACCACTTCATCAAGTGAACACACTTTTTTCAAATTTCAGTGAAATCTGCTGGCAGCTTGTGTTGAAATTCCAAATCTACTTTGAAAGCAATGAGGGTCACACATGACGATCTGTAAAACAAAACAAAATGTCTTCAGAACAAGTTCAAACATGATAAGATGTAAACATGCTTTTCATTTAAAATCAAATTTTAACAGTAAAAAGAAAAAAAATCTAAATGTTTATTATTTTGAATTTTTCGGAGGGAAATACCAATAATACAATTATGTCCATTAAGGCTTGATCATATAATAACAATAAGCTTTTTTATTTCTGAAAACTGAATGAAAGTGTTGAAAAATGTATCATAATTACTTGTCTCAGAAAAATTGTGACTTGTTATTTCACACAAATTCTTGACCCACGGTCCGTATATATGCATTAGTTATTGAGGTACCCAGCCGAGCTGAGAGCGTGTTTCAACTGGACAGGGAAATGTCCACCGGACTATTTCTACTTAAATTTCTAGATTGGTCAGTTCCTAACTTAGTACATATACTTGGTTAATTAATCTCTTTCATCAAACACACTTGGAAAAAATAAAACATTTCACTGTTACGAAGATCTACGGCCCCTTGAATATAAAAAAAAATCATATATTAAAATGTGCACCATATGTTCAGTTTATCCTTCGGAGGAATAGTGCCCATTATCATCATAATACATATATACGGACCATGAGTAGAGAATTTGTGCCCAATCCATGTGGCTTGTATAGACAGTTCAAAACTTATGATCAAGGTGAACTTACGTAATAAATTTGAGAATCACTCATCTAGTACTTCAAAAGACAGATACAACATGAACAAACTATAAAAGTCAAATCCAAGATGGCCACATAGTGTCATTTTTTTTTCAAACAGGCAAAGGGTACAATATTCAAATAGGAACCAAGAGGAACTTAAATATCATGTTATTCCTCAACTAGGGATTAACCCTGGGTCTTCTGGAACACAAGAATACAATACTGACTAAGCGTAACAAAAATCTTCCCTCAGAAGTTGGTAGGAAGCCACTTATTCACCAGGACTGCATGTGTCAGTCTAAATTACTGCACAACTACTTAAGGTGTCAGAAATGAGGTTGGTAGTCATTGCCAAAATTGTTGTCATGGGATTGTGTTTGAAATTAACTAGACTGCATGTTTCCATTTACCAGCTCTACAAGTCTGATAGCAAGTGCAGTGCGTGCTTTATGGTATTGTGTATGTGGAAATTCACAGTATTTTAAAACAGAATCCACGATCAACTTTAACTGTCATCCTTATGATAATTAATACCTTCTGTAGATGCAAAGACTTCTATGTAACAAATATGTAAAAATTCAATGAAAAATCAAAAACAATGGAAACTATTTTTCGGCTATAATACCTCTATATACAAAACTGTATATAAAAATCAGACAATATCTAGAAAAATTGCCATGGCAATGAATCATATACAGTGATATATGGTGCATCCAATTATACCAAATTTGGTCAAAATCAGATAATATCTAAATTTTGACGAATCAATGGCCAGAATTATGTTACTATAGTTACTGTTTCTGGAACGCCTAATGTATCCTACTATAGACATTTATTGAATTGAATGACCAAGGAGTAATGGCTATTTACATTACAATATGTTTATAGCAACCAGGTATCATTGCGACTACAATTTCAAAAAAGTGAAAAAAACTGTTTAACATGGAAAAATTGTATTGTTTAATGACAATCATGCCAAGTTTCAAGTCAGGTGCTGGAAAAACAGCTTCTTGTTAAAATGCAAAGCTGGACAAAATTTTGTTAATTCTTTATATAAAGGGGGATAACTCTCTGAAAAGGAGGAGAAATTCAAAGTTACTTCAGTGGGCACAACTCCATATTATACTGACAATTCCCACAAAGTTTTAAAATGATCCATTGTAAACTGAGTAGTTACATAGGAGACCAGACTTGTGTTCATTTTTTTTTTATGTTGAAGGGAGATAACTTTCTGAAAATATGGAGAAATTCAAAATGACTTCAGAAAGCAAGTCTCCTAGTCTCCATATTGTACTGGTCATTCCAACAAAATCTTAAAAAGATCCATGTTAACTAAGCAAACACATAGACAGGTTTGTATTTTTTCCTCATATATCCACATATCAAAATCTATTTTTGACCTATTTCAATAGTTAAGAACAGGTGACTTCTTCATATTTCATTAGAACATGCGTCACTAATGTCTGATCATTGCAGTAAAGTACAGATCCAACCACACACAGGCCAAGGTATATGACCAGACTGAAGCATGCTTCAATATATTGCATCATGCCCAATAAATGAAAAGAAATATATAAATATATTTCACATCACTGGCATTCAAAGTCATTACAAAGTTTCAGTTAATTTGACACCTAGCTTTGGCATTGATTATTGATCAAAGTATTCATTTTTCATTAACTTTTATGGGCTTTTTCTCAGAAACCTATTAACCAAATATCATTATTGTAGTTATTTTGGTTCATTGCATTGGAAGAACTTTTGTTTTAAACAATCATTGGATATTGACCTCTTTGTTGACCTTAATCCATTGATGTATCAGTCAAATATGATTCTAGGTCTATTGCTTCACTATATAAAGTTGTGTGAAGGTTTCAAGAAAAAGTTACCCTTGTCAGAATTAATATAGGTCCCAAATGGTCTTTTTTTCACAAATTTTGACAAGGCTTCAGCCCAGAAGCCAACATATGTCAAATATCATCGTTCTAGGCTTTTTGGTTCATTAGAATCCATTTGAAATTATTTTTTCTTCTGTGATCTTGAATATTGATCAAGGAAAAATTTTTCTGCCAACTTTGTCAGCCTCTAAATCCAAGAAAATGTATTGTTAAAATACTACATTATTTGAAGGTTCTAAGAAATTTGATCCCTGTAACCTTGAATATGGGCCAATCTACTTTTTTTCTGTAAACTCAGCATGTTGATTATTGTGAAGAAGTCATTTATTTTTTTTAATTGAACTCTATGACCTTGAATGTGGAGTATAGCCATGTCCTTTTGCAAATTTCCAGGCTTTTTGGTTATCAATCAGTGGTTATTTGAAGGGCTTATCTTTGACTCATTTGACCTTTAATATGGGTCAAGATTATTTCTTTTTGCAAATTGCAAACTTTGTCAGATTTCATCTCAGGAACTTTCCCAATTAATATCTTAATTCTAGACCTTTTGATTGTTGTGTAAAAGTCACCTGAAGGGAAATGTTGATAGATTGTTAGGTGGCAGTTGGTGGGTAACAGATTGGTGATGAACACTGCAACACAGCAATAAGTTAACTTGGCCCTTCAAGGCCTAACAAACAAAGTGAATACAGAATGTGATTTTGTGATGATGTCATTTTCAATAATTTCTCACAAAGAGGGTTTTTATGTTAAAAAAGATATCAGAGAAATATTCATGATTTGTTGTATGGAAAAAAATAAACATATGAAAATGGTAATAATAAGTCAAAATATCAAGTGGGAAAGCAGTGCTGTTTATTTTAATGATAAATTAAAACATATCAAGTTTCAAAGAAATTGTTTGAAAACTGAGGGAGGAAATATATCTGGAAAAGATAATAATGCTGTAAAAAAGGCAATAATTCTTGCCAAAATTGTACAACAGGCCAAATGGGCCTGCATCGCTCATCTGGTATTCAATGTTCACCAAAGCTAGAATCAGTGTTAATATGACAAATATATTGACAAAGTGGGCACATACAATAAACTTCAACCAGGTTCCATAAAAAGAGCTTCTGACACTCAACTCTAAACAATGACTTATGACCTGGATTAAAGGTAAATGCCATTTCTTTTTTTCTCTATATTTGTTTGGCCTTGACCTACATTCCTCTTCACCTAAGATTGTGTCAGACCAAAATACAAACATTCCTACAGGAAGAAGTTGATGGACGACGGACATTACAGAATGCTTTTAACTCACTTGGTCCTTCAGGCCAGGAGAGCTAACAAAAGAGTCATCTTTCAAAATTTTTTTAATCAAACTGCTGTGTAGAAAAACACCACTTCATGTTATGCAGGTTCAAGTCTATCCATTGTAAGTTTAATATATTCGACAAATATCAGTTGAAAACTGAGACAGACAATCTAGATCTCCAGACAAGATTAACATTTTGAAAACAACAAAGGGTAGTTACCCTTCCAAATACAGTCAAACCAATTCTAACAGTTGTTCTGGAAAACACAACTTTATGTAATGTAGCTCGACATATCAGTTATACCTAGATGGTGTTGCATGAGATATTAATAAATCTTATGTAACAGAGGTCACTATTTATTTCAATACTTCTGCTAGGAATCCAACCTGGGACCCCTAGCTTACCAGTCGGACGCTCAACCATTCCAGCTAAAGAGAAGCTGTCTCTAGCTAAGTAGTATATTGCGGCTAGTATTTTACCAGGGTTGCAAACCATCCCCTCCCCCTCCTCCAGGAAATAACTTGTTTTCAAGGTCCTAGGGGTTACAGCGATGCTGGCTGGGCATGGCTAAATACTATTCCCGGATCCCTACATGGGCACCAATGTTACAGAGGTCACTATTTATTTCGATGCTTCCACTAGAAATCAAACCCATGACCCCTGGCTTACTAGTCTGACGCTCAACCATTCGAGCTAAAGAGAAGTTCTCTCTAGCCCTGTAGTATATTGTAGTTAGTTACAGCCAGGGTTACACTTACACGTTGAATTTGGCCAGGACACACATCATGGATGGTGGATAATTGATATTCATGGTTGACCAGAAAATAATATTCAACTTTTATTGTTTGAATATCATCATATTCCAAAAGACCTTTATCATATATTAAGGTTTTAAGCTTAACGTTTAGGTAAAGTGTACTGTGTATCGGCAATTTATTTGTTAACTTAAAGCAATTTGATCTGAAACTTAACTCATAAATGTTTGCATACCAAGGAAGTTTGTTGCTCATTTACAGAAACATTTCCCCAACCTCTATTAATTGAAATGTCTAGTTGAACAAAGTCTATTATGGAAAATGAACTCTATAGTATGTTTAAATATCCTGGAAATTTTCAAATGGAGAAATTAATGTTCCCTAACATATTCGTTTCGATGTAAATGTGCTTACAAACACTATCAACGTATTTTGGAAAACTCTATAATTAATATAATTAATAGGTAGTTAGTACAGCAAAATAAAGCTATGACAGCAATAAATCAACATGTGCACGACCAAATATCAAAATTGGACAAAGAAAACTGCTCACGTACATCTATCAAATGTGACATTTCCACAAATCAAAACAAAATAATGGCGTGCAGCGCTAGCTGACACCGTCTGCTCCCGCCGTTTTCATCTCCGACAATCATGAACATCTTGGATCTATGTAGTAGGTACTTGGTTTCAATAACACAAGTGCTTTCAATAAATAAAGTACCTTCACATTAACTTACCACTCAAAAGGTAGTGAAATTTGAAGGCTATGTTCATTAAAACACATTTTTTTATCGAAGTCAAGAATGGTCCTTGTGTATGAAGTTACTGAGATATTTTGCGATCTAATACACAGAACAGCGCATGGTATTCGAGATTACTATTTAAGCACTGAGCAAATAGTATTGAAGAAAACTACAACACAACAAACCTCGTTCCTCAACACCATGTGATAATGAAGTCTTGATTCACAAATTTTCTCACAAATGATTTTCAAACCGGAAGAAGACTCGGATTTTCTAATATATAAAACAGGAAGCAAATCCGGAGAAACTGACCTTTAAACGTTCAAATTAGTGAAAATTGTAGACAAATTTGCATCTAATTCTCGGTAGATAGCCTCAATATATTATCTGTTGATATATGCACTAATCCTTATTACTTTATATATACTACTTTGGGTGACACCTATTTTAAAAATTAAAATTAGCTCTTAATATATTCCCAAGCCACACTTCTTTGTTTAGCACTACGAGTAGTCTCCCTTTGTCCGTTTGCACATGTATAAATTATATCTTTTAACTGGTTATAACCTAAACACACTAGCTATATCGATCCGTGGCAGTTCCTGAAACACTATATACCATAACCCAACGGATTTATTTTCATCGATAAATGAATTAGTTAAAAATAAATAAATAACAAAATATAAACATTCAAATTCACGTCAACTATCGGCCATCAAGCTCATCTATAAATTATACAGATACTGCTAATAGAGAGAAACGAAGGAAAATAACTCTGGGAGATCGGATTGGTCGGTGCGTTTGATCCCGCAATAATTGGTCTGAGTGTTAGGTCTTCCGGGATTGGCGTATTCTGAACTTCGCGACATCGCAAATTAATTTTATTATTTCGTAGTAGTCGAAATTGGTTCAGTGTTGTTTCTATTTCAGTAATGTGACAAATAATCGTAGACAAGTTTATCATTTGCTTTGATCATTTATGTAAATTTTGATTTTCGTTTACTTTTGTGTTCTCCATTTTTAAGTGTTCCATCGTGTCCGTTTTAGAATTACGACAACTGACTCCACATTGTACAATATGTCCATGGTACCGGATATAAATACCGAAGCTGTCTGAGATTGAGACCGTGTGAACAAGTGACCTTATGGTTATTGTCAACATCAATTCAATTAACTGTTAATCTGATAACGCTTCGTCTCCCTCCTCTTCGGATATGGCTAATCAGTTATCAGCAGTGATTTAATGTCCTCGGTGTGTTGGGAGGATTTTACAAATGAGAAATTCCGACCACTGGGTTACAAAGTTCAGAATTCAAAGTTTACGGTTCAGCATCATAACTACTGAATGAAATTCCTTTGGTCTGGCACACTAGCTGTATACTATAGAATAATGTGTATGAAATATTCTTGTACAGAATCAGAGTTTAACCAGAGCGTACACTATCCCTTAACTTATTCACATAATGAATAATGGATCTGTACAAAGAGTAGTTGCATTAATTAGCAGTGAACCAAGAGCTGAGTAAGCCTTTTACACGACTTACTGAGATTTGTATCCATAGTGGATTTCTATGTAGTCTCCATCATTTTGGTCTTCCCTGGCTGATCATGACTGATGGTCTGCCATCACGTGTAGTGCAAGGTAATATCTGTGCATCACTTGGCATTAACACCTTCTCGGATAATGACGTGTTTCTGCTTTTTTCTGTGATTTTTTGTCTCCGCGCAGTAATCATGCTTATTTCATTACTATGATCGTGTACGTGTTTGGGTTGAAAGAAGATGTACTTTTGTCACGATTTTTCCTGATTGACGATATCACCGATCTGTAGATTTGATTCTCTCGCATGTAATCTCGTTTCTGTAAACCGTTTCATTTTTGCTTTTTGAGTTTGATTACGGCCTCTGATGTCTTTGTCATTTGTGTTTGTCTCATACGATAAGGTAGCAAAAAGAAAACAGCTCGTTGCATAGGGTGTAGTACGGTAGTTTCTGAGAAAATTTGATAATTCCTGTTTCCATGGTTTGTTTTCTGCAGAAGCCGCTCTGATATATTTGCCTACTGTTTTTATGAATCGCTCGACTTTGTCGTTTGCTTGCGGCCATAATGGTGTAATTTTTCTGCAGGGAAAACAAGCATATTCAGCGAAAGTCCTTTATTCATCACTATTAAAAGGAGGTCAACTATCCGTCGGATGATTTCTGGTACTCCAAAAACAGCGAATATTTTGTCCAGTAAGGGTACATCAGCACGGACAGTGGTGGTAGTTACTGTTTCAACAACAGGATATCTTCTGTAGTCATCAATGAGAACCATTCGATAACATCCTGATGGAAACGGCCCATAAAAATCCATGCTTAATTGCGTCGATGATGGCTTTGGGAATTCAGCATACATAATGATTCCGATGTTTGGTTTTTTAACGACGCTAGAAAGGGTTTACATTTTCTCCACTTCTTATTGATACCGGAAAACCTTATTTTATCTGTTGTTTGTTTTAGCTATTCCTTGGTGTGCCTCGTATGCTAAATTTATTGCTTTTTGTTGTAATGGATGAGGTATTGCGATCCTTCTGTCACGAAGTAAGATTTCACCTTCATTCAATGATGCTATCCTTAACTCATGTTTTATTCTTGAGAATGTTTCTATTGCCTTGCTTGTTAATATTGTTCTACTTTTCATCTTTGACACATTTCATGACTTTCTGCAGGATCTTGTCATCTTTCGCTGCGGCACATAGCTCTATAAGTGCCAAGACTTTTTGGACAGAGTTCACAGCAATATAGTTGACATATTTTTCTGCTTGTTTTGAAAGTTGGTCATTTGGACTTTCAACAGAATGCCTTGATCAATAATCAACATCGCTGTTCTTTTCTGGCTTGTCCAGGGCCCGTATTCATGAAACCGTTCTAGTGCTCAAGCATGAATTTTTTGCTCAAGCCTTATGTCTTGTTAAAGTTAAAAATTAATAAATAAGACTGATTTTGCCAAAGATTAAAAAAAATTTTGAAAGGACTTAAAATCAAAGTTATATTCAATGTTTATATTTGACATTTGTATTATTTTATATGATTTAGGCGAATTAAGAAAAAAATTCTGCTTGAGCACAAAATCTATGCTTGAGCATGAGAATGGTTTCATGGATTTAGGCCCTGGACTTTGAAATTGTAAGCAAGCGTAATCACGAACGTCCAATTCTTGCTGGAGGTTTGGATTTCGGATTGTTGAATATACATTCAAGCGGTTGTTGGTCACTTTCTAGGGTGAATGAGTATCCGAACAAATACAAAAGGAAATGATCACAACTCCACACTACTGCTAGCGTTTCCTTTCAATTAATGAGTATCTTTGTTCGACCTCTATCAATGCTTTACTGATATACGCGATGATCTTGCCATCCTGTGACAGTATTGTATCTAATTCAACCGGGCTGGCATCCTCGAAAAGTCTCCTGTGTTTAGATGGACCAAAGTACGACATTACTTTGTCACCTGTTCAATTGTGCTTTAGTTTGTCAAAGGTTTTTGTTGAACTGGCGCCAAGTCCTACTGCTTCTTACATTTAAGTGTCTCAGCGGTTCAGTGATGGTTGAATAGTTTGATAAAAATCTACCTACATAATTTGTCATACCAAGAACGCTACGTACCTCTACTGCTTTAGTTTACAGGATATTTCCTTATGGGCTCGACGTTTTTGGGATGAGCTGATATTTCGTCAGCACAGGATGTATATCCATAGAATTCCAGCTTTTGCTTGTTGAACTCGCATTTACTTTTATTAAGTGTCAGATTATTTTCTGTGAGTCGATCGAACACGGCACTTAAGTTTTCATCATGCTCCTGCTATGATTTTTCATTATACTATGACGTCATCACTAACATTTCCTACACCTGTCAGTCTTTCGAGGACAGTCCTAATCGTGTTTTGAAAAATCTCCGTTGCGGACGATATTCCAAATCAATGACATTTCTAAAAGTTGTGATGTTTCTGTAATCCAGTAGGTGATAACCGGAGTTGAGATTTAATTTGCTAAAAACTTTATATCCATTCCGGTCAACGACGATGTCGTCTATAGTTTGTGTTAAGTATCGTTCCATTCGCATAACCTTGTTAGCTTTACGCATATCCACACAAGGTCGTATTTCTCCAGGATTTTTCGACTTGGGTGCCACTACTACTTTAGTATTTGAAAAACCATGGTGTAAGACCAAACACTCATTCAATGATATCCAAGTCTTCCAGCCGTTCGATCTCCGTTTCTACTTATTTTTAACATGAAATGGAATTCTGCGCTGAGGTTGACTGTTTGGTTGAATATCTGTGTTGAGGTGTAACTTTATTTTGATATCCTTACACTTTCTGATTCCGGACGAAATGAACGGTACTGATAACTTATTTTTTTCAGATTCGATTTTGTTGAAACATTCGCGATTACAGAAATGATTTGTAGCTTAACTGCAGCTTCATAACTGCACAAATTACCATGTTTCCCTTTTACAACATAGAATAACACAGTTGTAATTTTGTTTGAAGATCCATAAGCGGTTATTTTTGTTTTTGGTTTCTTTAGAGTTGACTTGCCTTTATTCATTGTGTAGGTAACATTTCCAAATATATTTACGCTTGCTACAGTGTCTTCAAGGAGTTTAGTCTTGAAACCATTAACTGTTAATGTGACGTCGGGTTTTTCTGGTTTCTTGTTAATCACAACTTTTTGTATGTCATAGAGATGTTCATCAATGACGGACTGTCTCTGTGCTGTGTAGAGTTGGTTTACTTTCTATCTTTTTACCAGCTTCTTTGATTTAAATACTTTTAAGAACTGAATGCTTATTTTACGAAAGTAACATACCTTTGCTTTCGCAGGACGGGGCTTGTCCTTTTGAGGGAACGTTTCTCCGCAGTTCCGGCATATTTCTGATGATATGTTCTTGGATAGTGGTTGCTAAAATTTATATGACTTTGAGTTACTTAATTTTGATGTCTTTGCTTAAACAGCGTTGGTTTCTTCTCTCTTAACTATGTCATGTTCAATCTCCTTGGCTTCGTTCTCAGCTATTTTTAAGCTGCAGGTCATAGTTATCAACCTATGGAGATTCGTGTCATCTTGAAGAGCGTTTCGTCTTAACTTTGGAGATACACAGCATTGAATAATCTGTGATTTGATTTTTCTCTCTCGGTACCTGGAAACTCAGCTTTGTCCAAGTTATCTGGGTCTCGTATGGAAGCTGTCAATAGATTCTTTCGATATCTACTTTGCTTGATGGAACTTGTATATTTCGAATTCCACATTTTTTATTTGGCGCGAAATATTCAGTTAGCTTTTCAACTGCTGTTTCATAATCATTTTCTATGTGAGTTAGTGTATCGAAAATGGCATTTACTTCATCCTCTCCAGCAAAGTGCAAAAACAAAGCACGTTTTCGACCTTAGTCTATAATGTTCATGCCCACTTACAAATTTTCTGGTTTTGTTATCTATTTCTTCCATCGTATGTCAGCCGCATTTTTATGTACTGAGGAATCAGCTAGAGGAATTATTTCATCTCTCTGAACATTTATAGATTGCTATGACGAGAAATATATTCATACTTAAGCTTCATTAAAATATTCAAGGGATTCTTCCATTGCAGGAGATGGTTGTGTTGAGTTCGTTATGAGAGGAATGATATGAATAACGACAGGTGGAGCAAACGAAGTCAGTATAATCGGGTATGTTTGAGTGGTAAATAAATGTGACAACATATTTGGCGACATTACTCACTTAAGCAAAAGTTTCAGGAACTCTTTCTTTATCAAATAATCCATTCCTTCGGACAACCTGAACACTAGCAACTGCCTTATATAATGAGTAAAACTAATGTAATCTAATTAACGGGGTTTACATCCACTATTACAGTCTATCGGAATTTCAGCGTACGAATATCAATACAACACTAGCACCTACCTTATAGACACATACAACACTGGCACCTACCCTATAGACACATACAACACTGGCACCTACCCTATAGACACATACAACACTGGCACCTACCTTATAGACACATACAACACTGGCACCTACCCTATAGACACATACAACACTGGCACCTACCTTATAGACACATACAACACTGGCACCTACCTTATAGACACATACAACACTCGCACCTACCTTATAGACACACGACACTGGCACCTACCTTATAGACACATACAACACTGACACCTACTTTATAGACACATACAACACTGGCACCTACCTTATAGACACATACAACACTGGCACCTACCTTATAGACACATACAACACTGACACCTACCTTATAGACACATACAACACTGGCACCTACCTTATAGACACATACAACACTGGCACCTACCTTATAGACACATACAACACTGACACCCGTGAGGTTTATGTAAGCAATACAACACTACACTAGTATCAGGTTTAAATAGACAGATCAAAACTAGCAATCGACTCATATAGACAATACAACACTAGCACTGGGCTTATATAGACAGTACAACATTAGCCCCAAGCTTATATTCAGACAGTTCAACATAAGCACTGCAATATAACCACGTTTGAACGACAACATGTCGGCAGGAGAAAACCACTTTATTACCTCAAAATGGAGAGTTACATTTAAGGCTGCACAATAGTAAATGTTCTATGTAATGGTATACATACATTGTAATTACCAGCACCAGGTTTTAATAGACGGTACAACACTAATGCCGGATTTATATAGACGGCACATCAACACCAGCACAGGGCTTATATATACAATACCACACTAGCACAGGGCTTATAAAGACAGTTCTACACAAGCAACAGGTTTATAAAGACAGCAAAACAAGCAACGAGCTTAAAACAAAATAATAAAATAATTACTATGCTTTCACTGTCCGATATAAATGTCCATGGTATCTAATGAATTGTCAATTTAGAAGATTTTACTGGAGTTACTCAGTATCTCCCTGCATATTCATATGTATAGATATATGTGCAAATGTTTGTACACTTTTTTTTTTTAATTAAAGTGAGGTATGGAATAAATTTCAAATGAGAGGATGTTCTGTATAATCTTGCAATGTACAACAATTGTCGTTACGGCCATTACCTAATGATCACTTCGTCCGATAGTTATTGACACGGAACTGGTTATACAAATTAGTTATAGAAACATGGATATTGACTGAGAAACAATTGAAAAATAAACAAAGCAAACAAACCACAATGCATTAGCCATGACGTCATCACGTCCGTACACTAATCTAATCGAATAGCTCTTACATCTATTATTGTATGATATGGACGTCTTGCCTATCTCTTTAAAATTCCTGAAAGTATATGAAAATATTCTGAACCGAGATAAAACGAAATCAAGAATGAATGTCTGTTATGATCATTTCTGCATCGTACACTCCTCGTTAAAAATAATTGTACATGTTAGTACCAACAACGTATATACAGTGTACATTTCTTCCACAATGTTCACATGATTCGTCATTATTGTTTTATTTACTGTAAGTGAATCAGTCAGTTTAATGGTTACAAATGTCAGTCGTAGACTGTACATTCCATTTGATATTGCATTATCTATATATATGTATAGAGTGATAAAATTACAGATAAATAAATGAAGAAAAAGATAATAACCGAGACATCAAAATAAGCTAAAAGTGAACTATGTTTTGGTTATAGATTTGACGCTATATGGAAAGATCGTTGATATCTTATCATGCATTTCCTTAAACACATATGGAATCCTTTATTTTTAAGATATCAATTGTACTTTGATCATAGAACAATATTACTTTTAGTATATATAAACAGCAGTCCGTCTTAATTACTTCTCGATACACGTACATTGACGGGAGTTTGAAACTTTCCGTAAACTGAAATTGTGTGCCTTTTTCACTTAAAAAATGACACAACTAGCTTTCTTTTTTATTAAAGTTTATCAAAATTATATCAATGTGTTGGAAGCTTACTATACTGGAAAGCCGTAGTCATACATTTGGAGATTTTTCGTAATATTGAATATTGCTTTTATTTCACACTGAAGTAGCCAAAATAACCGTTTTGTTAAGAAATTCGTAAGACTATGGGAGATTCATATGTAAGTTTCAACTAAAAAATGACACAATTAATTTCTATCTAAAATTATAAAGGATATGTATATTTATAACAAAGAAATGTTAAATTTACTGATCAGAGACATACCTTTGGGATATTTTTAGCTACAAAACGTTACATTAATATTTTTTCTGAAATGCCGCTATGTAATCTATAGTAAAATAATCGTTCACCTGGAACGTGAAAACCGCGCATGCTCATAGTGTGCTCAGTATGTCCTCAATAGCTGCATACGGGTTATGTCCCTTGTATTGTATTTGTATTTGAACGTATAGATTATTTACATGTATATCGTATAAATTTTGAAACTTCATATCTTTAAGCTGCACGCGAGATCGTGTATTTCGATAAAGATATACACCAATTAAATGGTGTACATATGTACAAAGTGTATGATGTCTATTGTATATATATACAGTAAGGCGTCCAATTTTTTCTTGCAACAGTAATACCGGTGTAGTAGGATAAAGTGAAGCCACGTTATATTTTGTTTTCAATTGCTGTTTCTTCACTTTTATTTTTTAAGTGAAGTTTCAATTCTATTTGTTATCCCCAATTGGTCTTGCTCTAGGTGAGAGGATCCTGTCCCATCCTTGCCACTTTGGTCCTTTGTTCTCACTTGCATTTCTTGCTCTAGCTGTAAAGATTCTGAATAACCCTTGTGCTTTTAGTAAACTGTCTTCTCTCCCTCTTGCCAGTTCTCTTCCCTAATCTGATAATTTGTAACCTTTAATCCTTGATCCAGCTTTGAAGACCTTGTTTCAGCCTCTGTCACATCTTGTCCATCTGACCTGAAATAGCAATAAAGAATAAGTTTCCGTGGAAGCTTTCTTTTCAGCTGCTTTGTTTTAAGTTTACATCAAGATGTATGCACATTAATGATATAGTGTTATTCCCCACTTCAGACTGATATTGTATTACCTCACTTAATTTTGAAAGGTTTACATAAAAAAATCATCAATAAAACAGAAATTCAACAGTTCCTATGATTCAACGTTCCTTTTTCTTTTCACTTTTCATATCAATGTAACATGAGAAGCAAGTCTTTGGTATCATAAAATATTTGATACGTCCCGCACAATCATTTTTTAAAATTTACAACAGAGTGAAACACTACGATATGATATATTTCACATTACAAAATGATGTTGCATCCTGAACAATAAAGAAGAAAATAGTTTTGCTTTGAATGATGGAGAAAACACAAAGAGAATACATGGTCAGTGTCTTAAAATTTAAGCTGCAGTTTGGCTCAGGACAGAAAGACAAAAATACAGCCTATATTCTAAGACACTGACCATGTATTCTATTCATCCTGCAACATTGATTGAAAATCTGACAATGAAAACTATTTTGTTGTCAAATTTTGTTTACCTTACATTGACGTTACGTTGAATTTTGCCTCATAACCTGTACTTTACAACATAGAAAATCGCATATTTCAACAATTATTTTTTGTAGAAAAATATTATTTTAAAGCAATTTCAGAATTAACGCACTTGCTTAAATACTGTTTTCTGTCACTGCCCACACCAGTTACAGGATAAATCTGTTTATGTAGAGTTCCTTGATGTAACAGGACACCAAAAACTGTACATTTGTAGATTTCCTTCCCATGTACATCTTTCTGTCAAATTCATGACAAAATAAGGTATTGCCATGAAAATTTGTTATTTCAGTTTTAAGCTATCAAATATGTTTTATTCAGAAAAATTAATTAAAGCGCGTAACAGGACATAATGTTTTGCAATCAGTAAGTATGTTTTGGTACTAATATACGAAAATGCCTTTTCTTCTAAAGTGCAACAGAATAACTGATACCTTTAAAGATTTTCAAAATAGAGGTGTTTCAAGATTTCTTCATGGTTTTTTGACCATGATTTCATTCACCAGTTGCAATTATGGTGTCCTGTGTTACATCATTTAGTTTAGAATCCCAGTCCATGTTATGTCCTAGACATACATTTTAAAAATATAAATACACCTGTCATACAACAGAAAATTCTAATGTTAAAAGTTATGTCATGTAAAGTTGTTTTACGTAGATTAATGTCTCTGCACATTCAATCATCAAAATATTAAACCTATTGCAGAATGGAAAGGCGTAATAAAGACATTAAATTGTGTTGTGTCCCTGTGCGTCCAAGGAACAACTAGCGATATGATATGCCACATGCTTTATCCAACATTTGTTAAATGTAAAAACGGCTTTCTTGTATATTTT